>NW_022990829.1:0-27500 GCF_902827175.1 Gymnodraco acuticeps
TCTCTCTCTCTCTCTCTCTCTCTCTCTCTCTCTCTCTCTCTCTCTCTCTCTCTCTCTCTCTCTCTCTGCAGTGGGATTGCCACAACATCAAAGGCACCTCCCTCCCTTTTTTCTCCCTCTCTCTCTTCCTCACCCGTCTCTCTCTCTCTGCATCCGACAGTCAGGGAAAGGGAACGAGATGGACTAAAGAAGAAGGAGAAGAAGAAGTGGTACGTACTGTTTGAGCTGTCACCTCCCTCCTGTTTTCTATATATCAACGAGTGTGTGTGTGTGTGTGTGTGTGTGTGTGTGTGTGTGTGTGTGTGTGTGCTGTGTGTGTGTGTGTGTGTGGGTGTGTGTGTGTGTGTGGGTGTGTGTGTGTGTGCGTGTGTGTGTGTGGGTGTGTGTGTGTGTGTGTGTGTGTGTGTTGAGCCTAATGCTTTGAAGAATGCAGATGTAAGGATGCTAATGCTACCAATGTGATGCAAAGGAAAGGGTGGAATAAAACAGCATCAGAGAGGGGGGGGGGTGACTCCCAGTCTCCCCTCCTCTCTGAGCTTTTGTTGTGGAGGCCTCTCTGCAGAATATGTGCTCTGTTCTCTGCATTCAGAAGCGCCTCCTGCTCCCTGCTTCTCACCGGTTCCTCTGCTCCTCTAACGCTGGGTTTTAAGTGTCTTCCTCTGGGTTTTAAACCTCATGCATGCGAGGGGGGTCCGGCTTTCTGCAGGGTGTTTACATGCAAGACATCTAGACCTGTTCCCTGGCTTTGTTTGTTTTTAGAAGCTCTGATTTGATTTGAAAGAAATGAGGATGAGGGAGATGTTAGCTTCTGTGGGAAACTAGCGTAGAAACAGAATCTCTTTACTCGACCCACAGCGAAAGTGGCATGCATGATGAAGAACAAGCTAACTTATGAGTAATCATACGATACAAATAAAGACAAATAAGTACGTAAATCCAGCAATTTGAAGAACTACGTGACATGGGTAACATATTAAGGTCTGGAGACATTATACCACTCCACATAAAGGTGATTATTGCACAGAAAGGGAAATGTCCATATTGCGATGAGATTGGAGGGTTTAAGGTGGGGCCAAACAGTTTGTCAAGCATGTCTGACCTGATCTCAGCTTTTGATGTGTTTGTGTCTAAATTCAGATTTTGAGGAAACAAAAATGAACTTAGATTTGAGCTTCTGGAGACAAACTAGCGTCAAATCAGAATCTCTTTATTAGTCCCACAACGGGGACGTTTGCAGTGTTACAGCAAGAAGAGGCATGCAATATTGAAGAATAAGCAAACCAAAGCACACATTAGTAATAATAGAATACGTATAAAGACAAATAAATACACACATCCGTGGCTAACAATGAGGAGCAGCAATTTAAAGTGACATATTAAGGTGTTGAGACATTATACAAATGTATGTTTTTCACATAAAGGTGATTATTGCACAGTATAGCCAGGAAAGTGTCGTTGCGATGAGATCGAATGTGTCGTTAGCTCACGTCTGGAGGAAAAGGTGGGGCCAACAAGCAAGGATTTCTGATCTCAGCTTTTTGTGTCCTCTGAATTCAGATTTTGAGGAAACACAAATGAAGTTAAAATGATATTCTTTATGCAAACTAACCTGTATGATGTGTTGTTCCCCCACGTGTGAGAGTAGAAGTGAGCACGCGTTAAGGTGGGGTCACAGTGTGCATGTGAAGGGGATGAGATGCAATTATAGTACACAAGAGGATAATGGAGCGCACGTTTAGACACTTTAATCAAAGGATTTAATGTTGGTGTGTAGCTCAGTCTGCAGAGCTGATGACCTATAGACACACTGATAGATACTGTTTGTATATATATACATATTCTCAGTAGACAATACATATATTCAGAAGAGTATAGATATACGATAATACAATACGATAAGACTTTAAAGGTCCGATCAAGTCTGAAATGTGACTTGCATCACAGCAGCTCCATGTGTAACATCAACAGACAAATATCAAGACACAATACATGAAAGAAAACTAACATCTAACCTCAAAATCAGTGAGAGAAAAGCTGCTCAAAGAGCATTTGATCTGGATTCAGCTCTGAGAGGACTGACTGGAGCACAGAGGATGCTTCAGGCTGACTTTTATACTTGGTCTCAATGCAGAGGATTCAAATCCACTTTCAACACTGTCACTTTAGAAAAGGCACTGGTTGCCTAAAAGATATAAATACCAAAGAAACACGAGAAGAAGTTGTGTCAAGGAAGAGCCTTCTTCCTACTCTCAAACACACACAGCTCTTCAACAGCACACCTGTTTACCTGTCAGAGGAATCACAGGTCATTTACTTCACGAGTTACCCACTGAAACCAGTTAGACAGAACCACTGAAACCAGTAAGACAGACCCTTTGAAACCAGTGAGACAGACCCTTTGAAACCAGTGAGACAGACCCTTTGAAACCAGTAAGACAGACCCACTGAAACCAGTAAGACAGACCCTTTGAAACCAGTAAGACAGACCCTTTGAAACCAGTGAGACAGACCCTTTGAAACCAGTAAGACAGACCCTTTGAAACCAGTAAGACAGACCCTTTGAAACCAGTGAGACAGACCCTTTGAAACCAGTGAGACAGACCCTTTGAAACCAATAAGACAGACCCACTGAAACCAGTAAGACAGACCCTTTGAAACCAGTAAGACAGACCCTTTGAAACCAATAAGACAGACCCACTGAAACCAGTAAGACAGACCCTTTGAAACCAGTAAGACAGACCCTTTGAAACCAGTAAGACAGACCCTTTGAAACCAGTAAGACAGACCATTTGAAACCAGTAAGACAGACCCTTTGAAACCAGTGAGACAGACCCTTTGAAACCAGTAAGACAGACCCTTTGAAATCAGTAAGACAGACCCTTTGAAACCAGTAAGACAGACCCTTTGAAACCAGTGAGACAGACCCATTGAAACCAGTAAGACAGACCCTTTGAAACCAGTAAGACAGACCCTTTGAAACCAGTGAGACAGACCCACTGAAACCAGTAAGACAGACCCTTTGAAACCAGTAAGACAGACCCTTTGAAACCAGTGAGACAGACCCACTGAAACCAGTAAGACAGACCCTTTGAAACCAGTAAGACAGACCCACTGAAACCAGTAAGACAGACCCTTTGAAACCAGTAAGACAGACCCTTTGAAACCAGTGAGACAGACCCTTTGAACCAGTAAGACAGACCCTTGAAACCAGTGAGACAGACCCTTTGAAACCAGTAAGACAGACCCTTTGAAACCAGTAAGACAGACCCTTTGAAACCAGTGAGACAGACCCTTTGAAACCAGTAAGACAGACCCTTTGAAACCAGTAAGACAGACCCTTTGAAACCAGCGCACCTGATGGGATGCAGTCCTTCTTAAAGTGTTATCAGTCAAACCTAGTTTTCTTTCCATGACTTGCAAAAATATCTTTGGACAATATTGTCGTTTTAAAAAATGGGGGTGCATCCCATTCCCAATGTCACTGTCAATGTAAAATAAGTCTTATTTTGACTCAGACCAAACCGTTTGAATTGGATCTAAACCTGATATGTTGTTAACGTTAGATTACATCTCCTCAGGTAGGAATAGTTTAAAGGTGGGGTAAGTTTGAGAAACCGGCTCGAGATACACTTGTTGTTATATTCCATGGAATGCTCTTAACATCCCGATAGCATTGAATATCTGAAGTGCTTTGACAAAGAATCCATAAAAACATTTCATCAGTGGAAGCCGTGGCGCTGTAAAAAGCACGACCAATCATCTGAGCCGGCTAAAGTAACTGGATGGCCTACCTGCCTGTCAGCCTGCCATCGGGGCACAAACTTACCTCGTGCCCTCATTGGTCATGTGCGCGTTCGTGTGTGTTGGAGGAGGGGCTCTGAGAGGAAGTGGCAGATTTGTTCCGGCTGTGTATTTTCAAATTCTAGCGCACTCGAGCTGCTTTCTCCAAAATTACCTACCCCACTTTTAAGGACTCGTGTTCACCTTTTGTTTCCTAGACTTTCGCCATAGCTACCGTCGTCAAGTGAAATCATGATGTGATCGATGTCGCGATGTATCTGGTCACTTTACATAACATTACATGTCACTTGTTAGACGTAGCCTACTGTGGGCAATCCCCACAGGAGCAATTTGGGGTGAAGTGTCTCAGGTGGGGTTTGAACCTGTGACCCCTGATCCCAACACCAACGCACTAACCCACTGCGCCACACTTCATCCTTTTAGAAAAATATTCAGTCACTGGATGATGCGTTTACATCACTGCGTTAATATGTGGTCACTGCTGGATGACATCACACATCTGCTTTCATTTCTTGAATTCACAGCATCTGTTGTCTCCTTTAAATTAGTTGTTCTTTACGTGTCTTTTCAAAGTTTCAAAGCTTTGTGTTCAGTGAGTAATACCTCGCCTTCATGTGGTCAAAACTCTTGAATTACATGAAAGTTAATCCCTGTTGTCTTTCCTCTGTCGTTCCTCCACGAGTAACTTGGAGGACACAAGGAAAGGATATAAGGAAAGGAAGTGAACAACATAACCCTGGATGCAGATCTGCATTTAGCTATAACTGCTTTTTCCTTTGTCGACTTTTCTGTGTTTACTTTCTCTCAGACTTAACAGTTATTATTATTAATGTGATGTTGTTTATTTGGAGAGCTGCAGGAGGCTCTGATATACTTTGTTTGCTCAAGCCTTCTTTCTACAGAGAAGTGCCGAGTCAGCATGACCCATTTATGGGAAATGCAGCTGTGACATTTCCTGCGTTTTTCCAGGAGAGAAAGATGGAGGAAGTTTATGAGTAACTGTTCGTCCTCATGTCTGTTGGTGCTGATGTGATTACAGTTTGGGTGGGGCAGGTTTTATACAGTCGACCTAACGATGTCTCCGTGATGTTGCATTCAGTGGACCCGGAAGCTAAGTTACTTCCTGTCAGATTGCTCTTGTGTTTCCGTGGACAAAATCTTCTCAAAAGGCTTCAGCAAAAATAGTTTCCTCCCGTTTTTGACTAACTTTGAAGCTGCTTCCAGTCTAACAAAGTACAACAGGACAGAGGAAAGGAAAGAAGGATGTAGGGAAGGAGAGAAGGACGCAGGGAAATAAAGGACATAAGAAAAGCAGGATCTTGGAAAGGAGGTTTTAGGAAGGTGGGGAGAAAGCGTGTAGGGAATGAAGAAGGACGCCACATATTTCCTCCCTTTTAAATGTAGCTGCTGCAAGGAATTATGGGACTGCCTTATCTACTTTCCTTGTGTGAAGCATGACCAAGTGTGCCCGATGCTAAAGGTGACTGGAAAGGAAGCATTGGAGCTCCTTTTATTAGCCTTTTAGGGAATTTATACAGCTCTTATCATATCAAGGCTGCCATATACTTCCGGGTCATTTCACTCAGTTATTGACCTCCCTTAGAATAAACAACTATTTAAAGAAGGATGTATTGAAGAAAATAAGGATATATGGCGAGAATGTAGGATGTAGGGAGGAAAATAAGGATCTATGGAGGGAAACAAGGTCATAAGGAGGGAAATAAGGATATATGGAGGGAAATAAGGGTGTAAGGATGTAGGAAGGGAAGCAAGGATCTATGGAGGGAAACAAGGACATAAGGAGGAATATAAGGATATAGGGAGGGAAATAAGGATGTAGGGAGGGGAAAAAGGATATAGGGAGGGTGTTGGAGAAATACTGTTTTCTCCACTCTTTAAATTCTTTTAAATGCACTGATACTGTGGGTGACTCTGAACTCGAGCTCGAAGGACCAATATGTTAAAAAAAATATCACTCGACACCAGGTTGAGAATCAATGATCAGGTAACTAATTTATTATTGCAAGAAGGAGCAGAGTTAAATCACATACAAAGGATATGGGTTAACTCACACACATGGGGTATGTTGCTCAAAGGAACAGCAAAAAACATCAGGCTTATATCGTCCAAAACACGGAGATAACAACAAGGTCGTAAATCGAGGTGGCGCTAATATCATCCGCGGGTGTCGGAAAGTCGGATCATCTGCAACGTCTTCTGGAAAGTGTCACGTACTTCCTTCACGCCTCACAGACAAGCGATATTTAGGAGACAGCAAGTCTGTCTCCTAAATATCAACAACCTGAAATGCCCTGCCTCCTGCCTCCTGCCTCCTGCCTCCTGCCTCCTGCCTCCTGCCTCCTGCCTCCTGCCTCCTGCCTCCTGCCCCTGCCTCCTGCCTCCTGCCTCCTGCCTCCTGCCTCCTGCCTCCTGCCTCCTTCCTCCTGCCTCCTGCCTCCTGCCTCCTGCCTCCTGCCTCCTGCCTCCTGCCTCCTATCACAAGAAGAGGCAGCTGCAAGGTCACACACAGTTCAGAGTCACACATGATATCAGTGCATTAAAACAACCAAAGAGTGGAGAAAACAGTATTTCTCCAACAGAGGGAAATAAGGGTGTAAGGAGGAATATAAGGATGTAGGAAGGGAAGCAAGGATCTATGGAGGGAAACAAGGGTGTAAGGAGGAATATAAGGATATAGAAAGTGAAATAAGTATGTAGGCAATGAAAGGTAAAAGAGTGCATGTAAGGAGTAAGATAATAATAGTTTTAAAGGTAAATGTGTTGTCGGTATCATTTCATGTTGATGATGAAGAGCAGGAAGTCGTTGTCTGCCGTTTCTGCTCCACAGGAAGTGACTTTCTGCTGTTAACCCGGCGGAGAGTCTGCAGAGAAACACGGAGAAACACAGAGGGGCGGATGTCAGAGGAAAGGAGGGGAAGGTTAGAGAGGGTTAGGATTCTCCTGTTACAGATGGATCCACACTGAAACACAGATGGAAGAGAATCTGTGACTGTTTACTGGACATCATCATGATATGTACTTCAGAACTATTCAATCTCTTATTCACATTAAAAAAACGATCTTTATAATGCTTATAAATGACTTTGCTGCGTGAGCACGAGAAATCATTCCAATAGCAAAGCGGACTGAAAACTGACGAGCAAACGACATGGTGTGCGGTGACTCGTGAGAGAGATATTACTTTATAATTCAACTATGCCGCACATTTCCTTCCATTGTTGCTGCTAAGATAGAAATCTGTGTATGTTGGTGGAAATATATGTGGTTTGTAATGTTTTCGTTAGTTTAAGCTAGATTTTGGTCTGTGTGTGGCTTCAGTTGCAGGCGAGTTAATATCCAGTTAGCTAAAATTGTCAGACCTCAAAGGTGTCTACTTTTCTGTCTCTGTTGGTTTTATTTATGGTCAATAGCTTCAGGATTTCCTTGTTGACTGAGAGTCTACCCAGACTCTGATGCAGGAAAACCAGAATGTATTCACTCTTATTTATCATATCATTCTAACAGAGGCTAAGATATGTAGCTCTGTGTGACGGTAAAGTACATTGTTGTTTTGTTATTGGTAGCAAAAATGTGGCTAGCATTGAAGTACCAGAGACACATTTGAAGTAAGTCTGCTGAGTGTCAGCTTCCTCCTTGTTGACGTATGAACTGATCTGGATGCAGTTTGACCAGGTGTCATTGAAACATGTCGTCTCCTCTGTGTGTCGACGGGATGATTGGCAGTAAAGCAGGAGAGTATCTCAACACCTGAGCATCATCTGAAGCAGGAATATAAACCGTCAGCTCTTAGGGCAAGGAGAGTTTATTTATAAAACACATTTCAAACCTCGTGGCAATTCAATCTGATTCACGAATCAATCATTAAGACATAGTGTAAAAGAAATGCGTAAGAAATTATGTTAGAATACAAATAACAAGGTAAGGCAAGTTTATTTATAGCACCTTTCAACACAAGGCAGTTCAAGGTGCTTTACAAAAATGAAAGACATTCAGACAAAGGCATTTAAAAACAGTAAAAGATAATAAAAGAAACATTAAAAGAAAAAGTACATGAATAAAAAGTTACAGTGCAGTTTAAGATATGAATAGTTCACACAGAAGTTCCACTTTCCTGATGAACACAACGGCTCAGTTTCAATTAAAAGCAGCGGCAAAAAGAAAAGTCTTTAGTCTGGATTTAAAAGTAGTCAGAGTTGCAGCGGACCTGCAGGTTTCTGGGAGTTTGTTCCAGATATTTGGAGCATAATAACTGAACGCTGCTTCTCCATGTTTAGTTCTGACTCTGGGGACAGAAAGCTGACCAGTCCCTGAAGACCTGAGAGATCTGGATGGTTCATAATTTAGCAGGAGGTCAGAAATGTGTTTTGGGCCTAAACCATTCAGTGCTTTATAAACCAGCAGCAGTATTTAGAAATCTATTCTTTGACACACAGGAAGCCAGTGTAAAGACTTCAGAACAGGAGTGATCCACTTTCTTAGTGTTAGTGAGGACTCGAGCAGCGGCGTTCTGAATCAGCTGCAGCTTCCTAATAGATGTTTTAGTGAGACCTGTGAAGACACCATTGCAGTAGTCGAGTCTACTGAAGATAAAAGCATGGACAAGTTTTTCCAAATCCTGCTGTGACATTAGTCTTTTAACCCTAGATATGTTCTTTAGGTGATAGTAGGCTGATTTAGTAACAGTTTTAATGTGACTGTTGAAACTCAGGTCAGAGTCCATGACTACACCTAGACTTCTGGCTTTATCTGTTGTTTAAAGCAATCAAAGAGCTAAGAGACTCAAACACAAAAAGATAAGAGACTCAAACACAAAAAGATAAGAGACTCAAACACCTTTCAAAATAAGCTAAAATACTACAAGACATGCACTGGCTCCCCGTTACACACCGCATCAATTACAAACTCCTGGTCCTCACTTATAAAGCCCTCCACCATCTGGCCCCCCCCCTACCTCACTGACCTCCTCACCCTCTACCAACCACCCCGGTCCCTCAGATCCACCTCAGCCGGTTTGCTTTCAATCCCCAAGGCCAAACTCCGGAGCTTCGGGGACAGAGCCTTCTCTGTGGCAGCCCCGAAGCTCTGGAACTCCCTCCCCCAAGACCTCCGTGAGTCTGAGTCCCTCACCCTGTTCCAGTCCCGCCTCAAAACCCACCTCTTCAACTCTTTATCTATAAGCCCCCCCCCCCCTTAATCAACTTCCTCCTGACTGCTTTTCTGTTGTGTTTTGTTTCTTTTTGGCTTTGTCTCTGTTTTTTGTTTTGTTTGTACACCCCCCCCCTCCCAAATGTAAAGCGTCTTTGGGTCCAGAAAAGCGCTATATAAAATTAATATATTATTATTATTATAAAACACAAGAATGAAAGTATAGAAAGTCATTTTGATTTAAAAAGGCATCAGCAATCAGAAAAGTCTAGTTCTAGTTTCAGCACACCTGCAGTTTTCTGGGAGTTCGTTCCAGATGGAGCAAACAACTGGCCCTAAAGCAAAGACGTTACTGCGACTGCTGCCTGACCTGACCTGACCTGACCTACCTGACCTGATACCTGATACCTGATACCTGACCTGACCTGACCTACCTGACCTGAAACCTGATACCTGACCTGGAAGCAGACCAAGACCCATCTGGTTCGATTTTTGAGTGGTTTATATATATTATTGTTTGTATAAGAGTGTTGCATTGTTCCTGATTTACCTTTAGCCACTCTCCAGCCATTAACCCTAGGAATGCATCTGTGACAGAGGAAAGGAAAGAAGGATGTAGGGAGGAAAATAAGGATGTAGAAAGACCTCTGGTGTTTATTTCCGGTCTCCTTCTTCCTGTAGTTTCATACTTTAGAAATGTCTAATGAGTTATAGTCTAGTGAGTGGATCTCCATGTAAAGACGTCCCTCAGGATCATCTGCAATAAGACAGAAGCTCCTTGTGTTTACTCAAGTCAAATCAGGTCAGACTAATTTGTAAACACATCTGGAAGAGAAACTAATATTCATTATTTTAATTCTTCTGCAGGACAGTCTGGATACTTTCTATTGAACACAATAATACTATGAAAAGACAAGCCATTGTGTATATTGACCACTTTTACTTTTGATACTTGATGTACATTTAGCTGATGATACTTCATTACTATTGTAAATTGTAAATGTTACTTATAGGAGTATTTTAAGGCCATAGTAAGTAAAGGACCTTAGTACTGCTTTCATAACTTTTTTTAGATTGAATGAACATCTACTGTTAACAGAATGTACCAGTAGTATCAATTATTTTATAACAACATTCCTGGTACTAGCGCTGTCTTTGCTAATCAGAAATTCAATTGATAATATTTAACATGAAGTTTGATCGGCTATTAAAAAGGTTGTTGATGATCTAGCTGACAAGAAAATAACTTTATTTACCAAACACTTTGCAGAAAATGTATTTAGTTTTAATGTTTACAGTTTGTCATTTTACTACAATTCACATCATGCACATAGAGACACATCTAATATGAATGTTTGTTACATGATCAAACCAGTGTGACATGTTAATGAAGCTTTTACCATTTAGAGAGAGGGACCCCCGATTCAACAAGAGGCCCCTCCATCCCTCTCATCACACAATAGTGCTTGGAAACCAGTCAGCTGTGTGTGTGTGTGTGTGTGTGTGTGTGTGTGTGTGTGTGTGTGTGTCACCCACCATCCCCCATGTTTAAATTGAACAAATGTGTGTTTGTGTGTGTGAGAGGTTCCTATGTGTAGCACATGATACGGTTCAAGGTTCAGGGTTTTCTAGCTCCTCTCTGGAGAATAGACTGCTGTAACCCCTAGTGACACACACACACACACACACACACACACACACACACACACACACACACACACACACACACACACACACACACACACACACACACACACACACACACACACACACACACACACACACACACACACACACACACACACACACACACACACACACACACACACACACACACACACACACACACACACACACACACACACACACACACACACACACACACACACACTTGAGTATGAGTAATGGTGTTGGCCATTGCATTTGTGTTCATCTCACATGTTGTCTTAAATCTGGGGCAGGTGGAGCAGTTTGGATACAACAATTAAAGCCTTATTTACTGCTGACTTAAGATACATATTTGTATGTAAACTAACTAACATCTAAACATGCTTTCTGACTGGGATAATTACTCAGCTGTTGTTGTTATTGAGAAATTGAAACTGTTTATTGAACATGAACTGACTGATATATACATCCATAATACATTGCTGAATATATTATAATGCAAGTAGACCAACGGTTCTAACATATTTAACCCTACAGGCATAATTTATTTACTACAGTTAAGCCGAAGAATGAAATAAACGATGTTACCTTATCATGATTGTTCCTCCGTGTCTCCCAAATATAGCCTATATGTCAGAGTTCCTGTTAATTACCGGACTATGACCGGTAAAATCTGCTGAAGACCGGTGTTGTGTCAAATTATGCACCCCCGTCGTGAAATGCACCCCTTGACACGGGAACGCGCATTTGAACGTATAGTCCGCTATTCTATGTTGTCTTTTTGATGGTTGGGTCGTCGAATCCTGGATTTTGCATTCATTCGTCACTTATTGTTTAGTTCATTTTTTATTTAATATATGTTTTTATTTAATTGTGACGTCCTGTCTGTATACGTGTGCTTGTACTTGTGCTTTACAATGTATTGTTTATTTTTACATCAAGTGCTTGAGGGTGGGATTAATAGAAACATTTTTATTTTGGGGGGTGCTTTTTATGAACAGCCTGGTTGCCACAATATGCACCCCTTGCTATCTCTGACAATAAACGTGTCACATACATGAAACTTGCTCCATTTATTGGTACTGGTCCTACAACTATACCCTCCAAATTTCTCGAGGGTGGGATTAATAGAAGCATATTTTTTTGGGGGGGGGTGCTTTTTACGGCAGGCCAGGGGGTGCATTTCACGACAGGGGTGCATCATTTGACACAACACCGGCAAATCTAAATCTCTCCGGTCAAAATAATTTCCCCTTAGCGCAATACCGCATCAGTTGCGCCAGTTAGGTGACAGAAAAAATAGTATGTGACAGACAAGAATAGTCAATTCTAATGTCTAACACGAGAAAGAGATGTCCTGTATGGGTTGATTGTGCGTTGATCTGTTGGTAATGCCTCGGGGTTCCGGTGGGCATGTAAACAAATGCATAATGCTGCGCTATACTTTGCGGCCTCACCCAGTTGCATAGCGACACTTATTGTTTAGGTGTCTTTTAATAAGCAGGTAGTCATATCATTAGCTAGAACTAGCTGGATCTGATCGATATGGACATAAACGCGAGTGAAGTCAAATCTGACGGGAGAGAGAGATCAGCTGCTGCTGACGAGTCGAGATGCAGCTCTGCATGATCACATGCAGCGGTGAGCGGAACAAAACACACACTTCAGGTTAGAAAATCACACATAGCTATTTTAATGACCTCTCAAACTACCTGAACTAGTTATAGATAAGTTTAGTTTTACTGTCGGGTCACTCATTACTGACCCATGAGCTGCATGATACTGGCGGGCTGTCAGGAGGGAGAGAGCGCTCCGTTTATTATTCCCGTGTTATTATAAATTACTGTACACTTTTGAAAAATGTAGTTAATCTAGGCCTACTATAATTAGTTTGTTTAATATCAAATCATATCAATTTGTTTTAAAGCTCAATAAATAACAAGGAAGACCTTTGACTGGCACTTTTCTCATTGTGTCCGGAAGATTTACAATGGACAACTTTAAAGGACATGTTGATCGGCAAAAAATATTCTAATGGGAACTCTGCTATTCAATTCAATCTTTATTTCAGACTCAAGGTCCATATCACACAAAAAGACAAGACACACATCAATAAATAAGATAAAAAGCTAAGCACAAAACAGATAAAAACAAACAGATAAGAACATAAAATCAGTCCAATCACAGCTAGCCACACATGCTCACCGTCTGTATCGGCTATTGCGCCAATGTCTCCAAATCATGGAAGAGAACCGGGTAGAACTCTTCACAGGGTTAATTAAAATCGAGATAACATGATTGTCCGAGTCTTCTAGGCGACACATGCATGTGTACATTAACTTTATTAAAAGGTCTTGACAGGTAGATGCCCCCAAGTTAACAAACAGCTGGCTGGCACTGTGCCGTCTCGGTACCCTCAGCAGCAACCATAAAGCATCATTGTTTGCAACTTTTAGTTTGTGTATGCTGCTAGCCTTGAAGTTACTCCACAGGTGAGCCTTGTAGTTACTCCACAGGTGAGCTGTGTAGTTACTCCACAGGTGAGCCTTGTAGTTACTCCACAGGTGAGCCGTGTAGTTACTCCACAGGTGAGCCTTGTAGTTACTCCACAGGTGAGCCTTGTAGTTACTCCACAGGTGAGCCGTGTAGTTACTCCACAGGTGAGCCGTGTAGTTACTCCACAGGTGAGCCGTGTAGTTACTCCACAGGTGAGCCTTGTAGTTACTCCACAGGTGAGCCTTGTAGTTACTCCACAGGTGAGCCTTGTAGTTACTCCACAGGTGAGCCGTGTACAATAGTGTACAGAAAGCTTTAAAAAGTGATACCTTGACATCTACAGAGCACTTGTGAAACTTACGCATTAATATGTTTGCCTCGGCATACAGTTTGCAGCGCTGTCTATGGATGTCTTTGTCATCTGTGAGATCATCAGAAATATAATGACCAAGGTTCTTGATCTCACTGCACACAAGAAGAATGTTGCTACTGAGAATAACATTAGGAAATACAGCCTTTTTATCCTCTTTACTTCGCACAACCATGATGCTACTCTTCTTGGCGTTATACTTCATATTAAAATCGATGTTATTGTTTATACTTTTGATCAAGAAACAGGTTATATAGCTACTCTGTGATATTGTCTTGATCATAATAATCCACTGTGTACTCTTATGATACATTTTTTCCTTGGTTTATATCAAACATATGGCTAGATGCCGTTTGTTAGCCTAGCTTGTTGTTAGCGTAGCTGTGTAGCTCGCTAACGTTAGCTCCTGTTGTTATTGGTTTAGTGTGCTGTAGGATTGCCTTTTATCCTGTCTGTGTTATTGGTCTACCAGGGGATCTTGTAGATATCCTATTTATGTTACTGCAAATCATTTGGGAAATGCTTTTGCTTCCACTAGCAATATTTTAATGGACTTCTGCTCCCATTACTGTGTACATGAAATATCCAGCTATTTCTTATTCTCATTTCTTGATTCATCCATCTCTCTTTTCTGCTTACTCTGTCCTTGAACTCCATCTTTGTTGTTCCTCTCTTCTTTTGTTCTATCCTCTTTTCTTCATAATCTGTCTCCTTCCCTTGTCTGTCTTCCACTCCTTGTCTCCTTTTATCTAGTATCCTAAAATATTTCTCCCTCCGTTTTCCATTTCTTAATTTATTTGGTCATCCCCTCTTTTCCTCATCTTCTCTCCTTCCTTGTCATTTATATTCCCTTTCTCATCTCCTTTTCCTCGTCTTCTCCTCTGTATTTTCTCTCCTGGCTGCCTCTCTTGTTTCAGATGCAGTTTCTTCCTCCTTTTCCTCCTCTTCCTCCTCTCTCAGTATTGATAACATCTGCTGAGACCTCGGGGTGTGGCAGCGAACACTCAGTCCTTTCTGTTTCTGACGGTCACTTTACAACACAACCACAACACCAAACCAGCAATTGAGTTAACAACATATAAAGCTAATTAATTCAACCTAATTGTTTGGTATTAGAGAATGACTTCCATTTTGGGGGGTGCTTTTTATGAACAGCCTGGTTGCCACAATATGCACCCCTTGCTATCTCTGACAATAAACGTGTCACATACATGAAACTTGCTCCATTTATTGGTACTGGTCCTACAACTATACCCTCCAAATTGCTCGAGGGTGGGATTAATAGAAGCATATTTTTTTTGGGGGGGGGGGGTGCTTTTTACGGCAGGCCAGGGAGTGCATTTCACGACAGGGGTGCATCATTTGACACAACACCGGCAAATCTAAATCTCTCCGGTCAAAATAATTTCCCCTTAGCGCAATACCGCATCAGTTGCGCCAGTTAGGTGACAGAAAAAATAGTATGTGACAGACAAGAATAGTCAATTCTAATGTCTAACACGAGAAAGAGATGTCCTGTATGGGTTGATTGTGCGTTGATCTGTTGGTAATGCCTCGGGGTTCCGGTGGGCATGTAAACAAATGCATAATGCTGCGCTATACTTTGCGGCCTCACCCAGTTGCATAGCGACACTTATTGTTTAGGTGTCTTTTAATAAGCAGGTAGTCATATCATTAGCTAGAACTAGCTGGATCTGATCGATATGGACATAAACGCGAGTGAAGTCAAATCTGACGGGAGAGAGAGATCAGCTGCTGCTGACGAGTCGAGATGCAGCTCTGCATAATCACCTGCAGCGGTGAGCGGAACAAAACACACACTTCAGGTTAGAAAATCACACATAGCTATTTTAATGACCTCTCAAACTACCTGAACTAGTTATAGATAAGTTTAGTTTTACTGTCGGGTCACTCATTACTGACCCATGAGCTGCATGATACTGGCGGGCTGTCAGGAGGGAGAGAGCGCTCCGTTTATTATTCCCGTGTTATTATAAATTACTGTACACTTTTGAAAAATGTAGTTAATCTAGGCCTACTATAATTAGTTTGTTTAATATCGAATCATATCAATTTGTTTTAAAGCTAAATAAATAACAAGGAAGACCTTTGACTGGCACTTTTCTCATTGTGTCCGGAAGATTTACAATGGACAACTTTAAAGGACATGTTGATCGGCAAAAAATATTCTAATGGGAACTCTGCTATTCAATTCAATCTTTATTTCAGACTCAAGGTCCATATCACACAAAAAGACAAGACACACATCAATAAATAAGATAAAAAGCTAAACAGATAAAAACAAACAGATAAAACCATAAAATCAGTCCAATCACAGCGAGCCACATGCTCACCGTCTGTATCGGCTATTGCGCCAATGTCTCCAAATCATGGAAGAGAACCGGGTAGAACTCTTCACAAGGTTAATTAAAATCGAGATAACATGATTGTCCGAGTCTTCTAGGCGACACATGCATGTGTACATTAACTTTATTAAAAGGGCTTGACAGGTAGATGCCCCCAAGTTAACAAACAGCTGGCTGGCACTGTGCCGTCTCGGTACCCTCAGCAGCAACCGTAAAGCATCATTGTATGCAACTTTTAGTTTTTGTATGCTGCTAGCCTTGTAGTTACTCCACAGGTGAGCCTTGTAGTTACTCCACAGGTGAGCCTTGTAGTTACTCCACAGGTGAGCCGTGTAGTTAATCCACAGGTGAGCCGTGTAGTTACTCCACAGGTGAGCCGTGTAGTTACTCCACAGGTGAGCCTTGTAGTTACTCCACAGGTGAGCCTTGTAGTTACTCCACAGGTGAGCCTTGTAGTTACTCCACAGGTGAGCCTTGTAGTTACTCCACAGGTGAGCCGTGTAGTTACTCCACAGGTGAGCCGTGTAGTTACTCCACAGGTGAGCCTTGTAGTTACTCCACAGGTGAGCCGTGTAGTTACTCCACAGGTGAGCCTTGTAGTTACTCCACAGGTGAGCCGTGTAGTTACTCCACAGGTGAGCCGTGTAGTTACTCCACAGGTGAGCCGTGTAGTTACTCCACAGGTGAGCCTTGTAGTTACTCCACAGGTGAGCCGTGTAGTTACTCCACAGGTGAGCCTTGTAGTTACTCCACAGGTGAGCCTTGTAGTTACTCCACAGGTGAGCCTTGTAGTTACTCCACAGGTGAGCCGTGTAGTTACTCCACAGGTGAGCCGTGTAGTTACTCCACAGGTGAGCCTTGTAGTTACTCCACAGGTGAGCCGTGTAGTTACTCCACAGGTGAGCCGTGTAGTTACTCCACAGGTGAGCCGTGTACAATAGTGTACAGAAAGCTTTAAAAAGCGATACCTTGACATCTACAGAGCACTTGTGAAACTTACGCATTAATATGTTTGCCTGGGCATACAGTTTGCAGCGTTGTCTATGGATGTCTTTGTCATCTGTGAGATCATCAGAAATATAATGACCAAGGTTCTTGATCTCACTGCACACAAGAAGAATGTTGCTACTGAGAATAACATTAGGAAATACAGCCTTTTTATCCTCTTTACTTCGCACAACCGTGATGCTACTCTTCTTGGCGTTATACTTCATATTAAAATCTATGTTATTGTTTATACTTTTGATCAAGAAACAGGTTATATAGCTACACTGTGATATTGTCTTGATCTCAATAATCCACTGTGTATTCTTATGATAAATTGTTTCCTTGGTTCATATTAAACATATGGCTAGATGCCGTTTGTTAGCCTAGCTTATTGTTAGCGTAGCTGTAACTAGCTAACGTTAGCTCCTGATACCTGTGTCTCTCAAATATATATATGTTATTGTTTATACTTTTTGTTATTTATCAAGAAGCAGGTTATTCTCTGATATTGTCTTGATCTCAATAATCCACTGTGTACTCTTATGATACATTTTTTCCTTGGTTTATATATGACTAGATGCCGTCTGTTAGCCTAGCTTGTTGTTAGCGTTGCTTTGTTGTTCGCTAACGTTAGCTCCTGTTGTTATTGGTTTAGTGTGCTGTAGGATTGCCTTTTATCCTGTCTGTGTTATTGGTCTACCAGGGGATCTTGTAGATATCCTATTTATGTTACTGCAAATCATTTGGGAAATGCTTTTGCTTCCACTAGCAATATTTTAATGGACTTCTGCTCCCATTACTGTGTACATGAAATATCCAGCTATTTCTTATCCTCATTTCTTGATTCATCCATCTCTCTTTTCTGCTTACTCTGTCCTTGAACTCCATCTTTGTTGTTCCTCTCTTCTTTTGTTCTATCCTCTTTTCTTCATAATCTGTCTCCTTCCCTTGTCTGTCTTCCACTCCTTGTCTTTTATCTAGTATCCTAAAATATTTCTCCCTCCGTTTCCCATTTCTTAATTTATTTGGTCATCCCCTCTTTTCCTCATCTTCTCTCCTTCCTTGTCATTTATATTCCCTTTCTCATCTCCTTTTCCTCGTCTTCTCCTCTGTATTTTCTCTCCTGGCTGCCTCTCTTGTTTCAGATGCAGTTTCTTCCTCCTTTTCCTCCTCTTCCTCCTCTCTCAGTATTGATAACATGGCAGCGAACACTCAGTCCTTTCTGTTTCTGACGGTCGCTTTACAACACAACCACAACACCAAACCAGCAATTGAGTTAACAACATATAAAGCTAATTAATTCAACCTAATTGTTTGGTATTAGAGAATGACTTCCATTAAAATACAATAAGGCCACAGCAACAAGGCATGTTTGGGGTTTCAGTTCGCTTCCTCGAGTGAAATAAATGTACATTTCTCTCTCACTGAATAAGTCAGACTGTGAGGAGTTCAAATTAATATTGTCACCCTGTTTTTACTTGATTATTGAAGGACTTTCTATGAAATAAAGCAGAGATTGCTATAATCCTTGAATCGTGTCTTAGAAATAAAAAGTATTTAATGCTCCGCTGTCGCTGCACATTTGTTCCTAAATCTGCTGAAATGGGTCTTTTTTTAGCTCCAATACTGACAAAGATTTTCAAAGAAAGGAATCAAACCTGAGTTTAGTGGCAGGAAATGTAATCCCCATCCAAACCCAAAAATGCAATTTCATGCTGGTATATGATATAGGGATATTTCTAACGTGTAGAGATACTAAGTATGTCTCCAATGCATGTGGCTTATTCAGCAGTTTTATTATATCTCTGAAGTTGAAATTCGAATGGTTCAGCAAGTTCCTGTGACAGAGGCAGCAAGGCCATGTGACAAATGTATTCTTGAACACACACACACACACACCATGTATACATCACTTCAGGGGACATTACATTGACTTGCATGCGTTTCCTGGAGACTTATCCTAACCTTAACCATAACCAACACATGCCTAACCCTAACCCTTAACCTTACCCTAACCCTAAACCTAACCAAGTCTTCACCCTAAAATGAATGATTCCCCTCATGGGGACCTCCATTATGTCCCTATAAGGGAGGCGACTAAACAGATTTAGGTCCCCACAAGGATGGTAATGCTAGGCCACACACACACACACACACACACACACACACACACACACACACACACACACACACACACACACACACACACACACACACACACACAGGGAGAAATCAACCAGTTATTGGACATGATTAGAGAGAGAATTGTGGCTTGAACTAATATTGCTTTTTAATTCTTAACATCTCGTCATCTGTTTCCGATCCTGTAAGGTCTCTATTTCTTTCTTAACACCCTTTTGACCCATGTGACGACAAAGCTTAGCTATATAATTGCAAAGTAGTAATGAGGTGAATAAGTGAACTGATTAATCTTAGTGGTTAAAGTATAAATCCATCTCCCACTTGTTGTACCATATTATATTCAGTATGTAAATATGACTTTGCTCTCACTGAATATTTGTGTATGCACCAGGGGAGCCGATCATCCTTTGTGTCAGTATATTTTTTGGAGCTGACTTCAAAACATAATTTCATGCTCCTCTGAGGAAAGAGACTATTTATAACCAGCACATTGGCCGAGCAACAGAACATATCTGATTGTTTTCTGAAGAAGAAAAACGTAATCATTGGAAAATTCATCTTCACTGATAAATTGGTGGGAATTATCCGACAGTTTAACATCTCACTCTGACCTTTCGGACTCTCTGTTCATTCATGTAACCTCTTATAGTCTCTATTAATACATATATATGTGTTTTAGCAACTCTTTCTTACCACCACTTTTAAATATTAGCAGAGATGGGAAAAATATTCAGATCTTGTACTTGAGTAAAAGTAGAAGTACTCAGATCTTGTAGTAATGTAGAAGTACTCATACCTTGTACTTGAGTAATAGTAGAAGTACTCAGATCTTGTAGTAAAAGTAGAAGTACTCAGCTCTTGTAGTAAAAGTAGAAGTACTCAGATATTGTACTTGAGTAAAAGTAGAAGTACTCAGATCTGGTACTTGAGTAAAAGTAGAAGTACTCAGATCTTGTACTTGAGTAAAAGTAGAAGTACTCAGATCTTGTACTTCAGTAAAAGTAGAAGTATTCAGATCTTGTTCTTGAGTAAAAGTAGAAGTACTCAGATCTTGTACTTGCGTAAAAGTAGAAGTACTCAGATCTTGTACTGGAGTAAAAGTAGAAGTACTCAGATCTTGTTCTTGAGTAAAAGTAGAAGTACTCAGATCTTGTACTTCAGTAAAAGTAGAAGTACTCAGATCTTGTACTTGAGTAAAAGTAGAAGTACTCAGATCTTGTACTTGAGTAAAAGTAGAAGTACTCAGATCTTGTACTTGAGTAAAAGTAGAAGTACTCAGATCTTGTACTTGAGTAAAAGTAGAAGTACTCAGATCTTGTACTTGAGTAAAAGTAGAAGTATTCAGATCTTGTACTTGAGTAAAAGTAGAAGTACTCAGATCTTGTACTTGAGTAAAAGTAGAAGTATTCAGATCTTGTTCTTGAGTAAAAGTAGAAGTACTCAGATCTTGTACTTGAGTAAAAGTAGAAGTACTCAGATATTGTACTTGAGTAAAAGTAGAAGTATTCAGATCTTGTTCTTGAGTAAAAGTAGAAGAACTCAGATCTTGTACTTCAGTAAAAGTAGAAGTACCAGAGTGTAGGAATACTCTGTTACAGTAAAAGTCCTGCATTCAAAATGTTCCTCAAGTAAAAGTAGAAAAGTATTATCATCAAAATATAGTGAAAGTACCAAAAGTAAACGTAGTCATTTCATCCATTTCAGATATGAATGATTATTTGGTTTATTAAAGGCAACAGAAAACAGAAACGTCTTCAGCCTGGATTTAAAAGCCAGTTTGTAAGGGAAATGCTGTGCTGTAATATTACCCATAATTACTGTTTGAAAGAAACATGGCCTCCACACAGTAATGGTTTGTTCTGGTCCCTGTGGGAATCCAAACTGAAGAGTGAGGAGTGGAAATGTCATCTAATGTCATTTTATATAATGTAATGTGCAAGCAAACGAATGCAGAGGAAGGGATCTCATATCAGTAATTATTTAAAGGTGTGTCGTCCATGTGTGTGAACTTAAAATACATGTACAGTAGTGTTGCGATTGATCATCGTATTACGTATTAATGTATATATACGAAGCTGTGTACAAACCTATTGAGTAATAAATCAAAACCTGATAGAAGCTGTAGGCCTATAGAAGTTTCAATTTTCACATCACTTAATTTTCTTAAACTTCCTAAATTAAGAAAAAATTATAACTATTAGAGAAAATGTTATTTATTCGCTTGTAATCTACATTTTAGAATCCCTTTCCTAATTTCTAGTGGAATTGATTATCTTGTAAATGTATAGCTAACGTCATTTAACTTTAACAGCCTTTTAATAACACGAGAAAAACCTACCCTAGGGTTTATTTAATTACACTTTTATCTTTTGCATCCGTGTCTGTGTTACAGGCAGGATTCATGGTGCTGTTTACACCCTGAACACACACGTGATATATATATATTTTTTTTTACCTCAGCTTGTTCCCTGAAACAGAGCATCCTTCGACACTCCTCCCCTGTGATGCATTATTCATACTGGGGCTGGGCTGAAGGACCACTGGGACCCCCTAAACACACACACACACACACACACACACACACACACACACACACACACACACACACACACACACACACACACACACACACACACACACACACACCCTCTCTCTCTCTCTTTGACTTTCACGGTAACACACAGCGTTTGGCTTGCTGTGAATTATTTATAACATTAGGTTGGCTCAGAGTTCGGTTCACCCTGAGTTTTGTCTGCAGGTGAGGCAAGTGCTGAGGGTGTGGCTAACTGGGGAGCTAGATGTGTAGCATCAGTGTGGCTAACTGGGGAGCTAGCTGTGTATCATCAGTGTGGCTAACGGGAGGGCTAGCTGTGTAGCATCAGTGTGGCTAACGGGAGGGCTAGCTGTGTAGCATCAGTGTGGCTAACTGGAGAGCTAGCTGTGTAGCATCAGCATCAGTGTGGCTAAATGGAGAGCTAGCTGTGTAACATTAGAACAGGAGGATGTGACAGACAGACTGATTTACAAACAATTACAGAAAAGCATCCGTAGTTTGTTATAATACTTATTAACACCTACAAAAGTAAAGGATAAAATACCCCAAATTGTTTGGCTAGTTTGATAGCAAGGACTACAAATCCATCCTGTGATTTACTACAAAAAAGAATTGGAATTTGTTTGCAGTATAGATTATATAACATTTAACAGGGTTGCCAACTTTGGGTACCTGGCTGGAGTGAGATTTTGATATCATGGGTTTAATTACACATATGCGCACTAAATGACTGCTATCGTGTCAGTAGCGGGACCTTAGCATATATATAGGATATATACAATATAAATACACAATATTGGACACAGACTATAAAGGGCACAAAGTTTCATTCACTAATGAAAGTCAAACACATGTTTGTTTCCACTGTTTTATTGTGTGCCTGTCGCGATAAGCAATTAATTGACTTATTGTACGATAAATAAAAATGAACTCGACAACTTTTCTGACCTCAATAAATTTCCATTTACATGAGGATGTGACTAGCAGTTTTGGCAGTAGAACAATAAGCAGCAGACTTTTACTTTGTTATCATTTCTACTGGATCTTAGATCTGCGCATGCGCAATACGGGTCGGGGATGGACCAACCGGCTCCCACTGCTCTGCTGTCTGTTAACGTTGTTAAGAGTGGTGGGGCGGGGAGGGAGCGGATCGACAGCTTGAGCAGCTGTCAACTCAACATTGTAAATAACCAACCAAAAACGATCCCCGTTCATCTTGTTTTTGGCGTGAGAATAGTTTGGGCAGCGTGAGAGCGTGAGAGCGTGAGATTGAAAGCCAGATGCGTGAGAGTTGGCAACCCTGCATTTAATCATGTTATTTTTAGCAACAGCATTTGATATGTAGCCTACAGTAGATTAAGCCATCACAGCTGACACGGGAACCAGCGCTTTTTTATCATTAATTTATACATTTGCCCTCAATAAATCTCAGAGGGACCATCCCCAATTACAGAAAGGCAGGTCTCTTAAAAAGTAGAAAGAAAATCACACATTAATGGTTGAATTTCTAGGACATTGTGGAACCCGCAGCATCCCGATTGAAGTGGAGGAAACTCTTTTGCTCAGCTTCAGTCTCTCTGTGATTTCAGATGATAAAACAGCTGCTGTTTTACATAAAACACTCCCTCAGGGTGGCTTTAATCTGAGCTTTAATCTCACAAAAGAGAGATGATTCAGATCCCGTGTAAACCGTCTCCTGTCTGACTGCTGATTCACAAACAGCCGGCGAGCTTTGAATCATCAGCGAGGATTAGACGTCAGAGACGGTGTAAAACAAGATGATATCTGTAACGCACGCATGCTCTGAAACTGAGCCCACAGATTAAAGGACTATGCTTTAAATAATGTGGGACTGGACCCTAAAAGAAGAGTCTTAAAGGTATGTAGTGTCTCTACTTTAAAGAGTCCTCTCCTGCTGATGTTCAGGTGTATATCAGTATGTAGTGTCTCTACTTTAAAGAGTCCTCTCCTGCTGATGTTTAGGTGTATATCAGTATGTAGTGTCTCTACTTTAAAGAGTCCTCTCCTGCTGATGTTCAGGTGTATATCAGTATGTAGTGTCTCTACTTTAAAGAGTCCTCTCCTGCTGATGTTTAGGTGTATATCAGTATGTAGTGTCTCTACTTTAAAGAGTCCTCTCCTGCTGATGTTCAGGTGTATATCAGTATGTACTGTCTCTACTTTAAAGAGTCCTCTCCTGCTGATTTTCAGGTGTATATCAGTATGTAGTGTCTCTACTTTAAAGAGTCCTCTCCTTCTGATGTTCAGGTGTATATCAGTATGTAGTGTCTCTACTTTAAAGAGTCCTCTCCTGCTGATGTTCAGGTGTATATCAGTATGTAGTGTCTCTACTTTAAAGAGTCCTCTCCTGCTGATGTTCAGGTGTATATCAGTATGTAGTGTCTCTACTTTAAAGAGTCCTCTCCTGCTGATGTTCAGGTGTATATCAGTATGTAGTGTCTCTACTTTAAAGAGTCCTCTCCTGCTGATGTTCAGGTGTATATCAGTATGTAGCAGAGGTGTGGACTCGAGTCACATGACTTGGACTCGAGTCAGACTCGAGTCACACATTTTATGACTTGAGACTTGACTTGACAACATCACAAAAGACTTGTGACTCGACTTGGACTTGAACACCAATGACTCGGGACTTGACTTGGACTTGAGCCTTCTGACTTGAGGTGACTTGCTACTTTAATTCAGAGGTCTCCAACACGCCGATCGCGAGCTGCCGCTAGAAGAGCAGACTCCCGTCGGGGAGAGCAGAATCTTCAGCCGCTCCTACTCTTGCTGAGAATCCTTGCAGGCAGGGGCGGGTCTTTATTTAGCTGGGCCACCATGCGGCCAATCATATGCGAGGACACACTAGGATCATACCATTATGTGAAAGAAGGGTGGGGGCACAGCATGTGCAGAGCGACGGGGAGACGGGGAGCCGGATTTAAATGCAAGCGCGTCGGAAAAAGTCAAGAAATGAGCGAAAACCGAAAAAAGAAGCAGCATCTGGCTGCTTTTCAATGATATTGAAGAAAGCAAAGCTGAGTGCAGGATTTGTAAAATGAAAATAACCTTCAGAGCAGGGTAAACACTCAGGATTTATTGTCAGAGGTGGGAGAAGTTCAGACAATTAAAAAAAGTTACAATCAGGGTTCCCGCGGGGTCTTAACAAGTCTTAAAAAGTCTTAAATTTGATAATCAGAATTGAAGGCCTTAAAAATGTCTTAAATATGATTCAGAAGGTCTTAAAAATGATCGGATTTGAAAGGTACTTCTATGTTGCGATAGCGTCTAAATGTGTTTTGGGGAAAATGTCCGGGCTGCAAAGTAACCAGTACGGTAACAGCCTTTCAGTTCCCCCCAACAATTTGTATTGAATTAAATCAACATGGAACCAGTAATCACTAACTTTGTTTTCCCCGGCCCCTTATTGGAGAACACCCAGCTAGTAACCTAGCAACCAAGCTTCAGCTCATGTAGCCTATCTTCGAATCTACTTACAAATAAATATGGGGAAGTGTAAGTTCAACCGTATTTGGTTGGAAAACATCTAATTTAGTGCTTGGTTGAAACCAGTGGAGGGAACGTGTTTGAAGCCCGCTGCACCTTTTGCAAAATAAATTAGTGTTTGTTTTGCTAATGTAGCGTTAGCTAGTGCAGCGTTAGCTAGTGGAGCGTTAGCTAGTGCAGCAGCAGCTAATGTAGCGTTAGCTAGTGCAGCGTTAGCTAGTGGAGCGTTAGCTAGTGCAGCAGCAGCTAATGTAGCGTTAGCTAGTGCAGCGTTAGCTAGTGCAGCAGCAGCTAGTGCAGCGTTAGCTAGTGCAGCAGCAGCTAGTGGAGTGTTAGCTAGTGCAGCAGCTCCCGCAACAACACCGGGGGAGTTCCGGGCGAAGTTTGGGTCTACGTCAACCCTAAAAGCGGAGGTGCTGTAGACGCTAAATACCGTAGCTAAACACCAATCATACAACAGCAACGATGAAATAGTGTAGCCAAGGCAGCAGAGCTCAGTCTGAATATAGCTCTTGTCACTCTCTCTCAGAGAGACACACACACACACACACACACACACACACACACACACACACACACACACACACACACACACACACACACACACACACACACACACACACACACACACACACACACACACACACACACTGCTCGATTATGGCAATAATCAAGATTATGTTGGTCAATAATTAATATCACGATTATTAAATATGATTATTCATTGACTTTGAAAACATCCATTTATTGAACTTTAAAACAGATAATAATTTGAACAGTATCTTTTTAACTGTTGATTACCCTGAATGTATAATTCAACTGAAAAACCAATACAAAAATTAATTAAATAAATGATACATTACTAAAAAATTAATTAGATCAAATATGTTGTGGTGCACTGTCACAACCTAGCAAAGCAAAATAATCGTTTTTTCCGATTATGTTGTTTTCGTAATTGTGGCAGGCCAAAATCGTAATTGCGATTAAAATAAGATTAATTGCACAGCCCTAACACACACACACACACACACTCAAGCGCACACACATACACACTTTTTGTCTAACACGCTAACACAGTTCTGTACTGTTACGCTGTTGTGTTCAGTCATTGTTCTTATGTGGAACATGAATACATTTACTTTGTAAGTGATTATGGGACGTATTTCTTCTTTATATACATTTTCCTTCATACTTTATTGCCGTGAAATTGGTCTTAAATTCTATTCAAAGTGGTCTTAAAAAGGTGTTAAAAAGTCTTAAATTTGAGTTGGCGAAACCTGCAGGAACCCTGTACAATAAAAAGTCCTGCATTCAAAATGTTACAAGTAAAAGTACAAAAGTATTAGCATCAATATATACTTAAAGTACCACCTGCAGAGGGATCTAGATGCAGGTGTTCTTTTCCCCATAGAGACCACCTCGCTGCACATTATCCCTTGCATAAAGATAGATTGTGGGTCCCTTATAACATGTTGTACACAGTGGAAATAAACATTCTGGTTACCTCAACATCAGGGATCTTATACATTAAACTCCTTCTGAATCAAACCGTCACGGTAGCCTTACCTTACTGATCCCTCTTAAATTAGAAAAACACACGTTACTTTACCAGCAGAGAGAAAATGGATTATTAAATTATTAATGTGACTAATAAAGAGCTGTTTGATTATTAAGTATTATTCTGTTGATCGATGTCATTACATTTGGTGAAAAACACATAATGACTTGTTTATGACTCGTTTTGTCAAAGTTTAGGACTTGGACTTGACTTGAACTTGCCCATCCTGACTTGAGACTTGACTTGGACTTGCAAAACAATGACTTGAGACTTGACTCGGACTTGAGCGCAAAGACTTGAGACTTGACTCGGACTTGCAAAACAATGACTTGAGACTTGACTCGGACTTGAGCGCAAAGACTTGAGACTTGACTCGGACTTGCAAAACAATGACTTGGTCCCACCTCTGGTATGTAGTGTCTCTACTTTAAAGAGTCCTCTCCTGCTGATGTTCAGGTGTATATCAGTATGTACTGTCTCTACTTTAAAGAGTCCTCTCCTGCTAATTTTCAGGTGTATATCAGTATGTAGTGTCTCTACTTTAAGAGTCCTCTCCTGCTGATGTTCAGGTGTATATCAGTATGTAGTGTCTCTACTTTAAAGAGTCCTCTCCTGCTGATGTTCAGGTGTATATCAGTATGTAGTGTCTCTACTTTAAAGAGTCCTCTCCTGCTGATGTTCAGGTGTATATCAGTATGTAGTGTCTCTACTTTAAAGAGTCCTCTCCTGCTGATGTTCAGGTGTATATCAGTATGTACTGTCTCTACTTTAAAGAGTCCTCTCCTGCTGATGTTCAGGTGTATATCAGTATGTAGTGTCTCTACTTTAAAGAGTCCTCTCCTGCTGATGTTTAGGTGTATATCAGTATGTAGTAGTGCTGCAGCA
>NW_022990829.1:32500-37543 GCF_902827175.1 Gymnodraco acuticeps
TGATTCAACATTATGCGATTCGGTGCGATACGATGCGATTCAACACGATGCAAAAATAATGATACTTCAATTTGGTACGACAGAGGATTTTTGTTTTATTCCTTATATGCAGCAAATCATACATTAACAAAAAAGTGCTTTACATATTTGGTACTGCACATCCCATCATGCCGTTTATTTTTTTACCTTTAAAAGCTCTCCAGAGTACAATTGTATAACACCTCACAGTTAAACAATGTAAGGATGCATTGCTTATGATTAACAATGTGCAAATAACAGCTACCATAGAGCAATGCCCATACAGCTGCCAGCCTGATGTGCTTAACACTCATTCATAGGCTAACTATATGAACAATAAATAATACAAATAACCTTTCACAAACAGGTATTTCATAACTGCTTACAGTGAGGAATACATTTAAATTATTATTGGCCGTCACAGGCTGCTGTAAACTAAACACCACTCTCTCTGACAGAACACCTCACTGAGTGATTTAACTCATATGTCTAACTTTGAGGTTTCTCTTTTCAGCCGCAGACCCCATGTCGACTCTTTATGTGCGTCGCTAAGTTCCTCGTACTACTTGTGTACTTTAAATCGGCTCGGCATCGTTAACAATTTGCGAGCGATTTTTCAAGTTGACCGTCTGTGCCGCGCACATATACCATCAGGACGTTACTGATGGGGTGCGGCTGCGGAGTGATACTGTGTGTATGCAAGCCCGCATCTAGGACGGATCTATGTATCATGGCTGTAGACCTGTTAAGTAATAAAGATACCTCATACAAAGGTCTACGGATACCTTATTACTCTCCATGACCTGCGGTCAACTATATAGCCTAGCATAAAGGACTATTACACCGTCTTTCTTGAACAATCCGAAGTGTTGCCAAACGTTTGATTTGTAGGTATTTTTCGGTGCGCTGTGTTTCTCTTTCTCCTCGACTTCCGTGTGTGTTGATAACTGAGACTCTCGGCCTCGGTAGTGGCGAAAATATCAAAGATCGTATCTGCTGAGCGTTGACAAGATTAGGGGATTTTATATGAATGAATCGGTTTTTTACCGATGCAAAGACGCTACGCAATCGATGCATCGCGAGTTCAACCCGGTTCAACCCAAACTGTAGCCGATGTGCACTCTTTCAACCGGTGCACTCGCATCTTGAACGTTTATGCCGGTGCACCGATGCGAATCGGTGAATCTTAACATCTCTAGTAGCTTGGCTTGACTTCTTGGGTCTCTGGCAGCCGTACCTTGTATGTAATGGAAACGTCTGGAGCAATGGAGTCGAAACTCAGAGAGACACAGGGAGAACTGGAACTTGATGGAAAAACTCTGATGGTTTATTATAAAGTTTCAGCCGGAGAATTGACAGGACGTGCTGCCGATAGAGTTGCCCAACGAATTCTGAAGATCTCTTCCGTATAGTCCGATGGTTTTAACCAGTTCAGAGCATATACAGTAATCAACAGTCTTCATTAACAAGACTAGACAAACAGGGCATTCAATCTATCTAAAATTGTCGTCCATGGCCCAAGAATGTACTCCAGTGGGACCTACGCACCTGAGAAGGACTCCCAGATGTCCACAAACAATAAAATTATCTCAGGTTAGCTTGTGCTCGGTCATAAACAATAACAAAGAGCCAGAGCTGCTCCTCCTAAAGAGAGATATCAGCAATACCCCAAGACCGTATACCTATGCCATGGGAAAGGAGACAGTCCAAGGAGAAGGTGATGGACTGGGATAAAGGTTAGACACCTAAGCAAAATATTTCCCAACATCATAAACAAAGATTCTCTCTAAATGTCAGGCGGTTCAGGATTAGTTTTTATATCTTGAATCGCATCTTGAATATGAGATAGCTTTCTTCATGCTGTCCAACACCTGGAGGGGCAGGTTGTCCATGTGTTTGGACGTATCTATCAGACCATCTTTAATCAGCTGTGGATCTTTCAGCTGGAAACCAACGACTCCTTCAGCTGCAGTCGTGTAGTTCTGCAGGAAGGAGATATTACCAGCTTTCAGCACTTCCTCTGTGGCCCTGACTTTGTCTGAAAGAGCTGATAGGTCTCTGCTCAGATCCTTAATCTTCCCCTTCAGGACCAGACTCTTCTGCTTCTTCTCCTGCATCACGGCACCTGTTCTTGCTTTCTGTTCTTTTTTGAGTAACTCCTGAAGCATCGAGAACTCCTTATTGATCTGAGTCTCTGCGTCTTTTGCCTGGTCTTCGATGTCCTTGTTGGTCTGATCAAGGTTTGATTTCATGTCCTTGAAGAGATCCAGTGTTTCCTTTTAAGGGCTCCAGGAGTGTCCGGAGTCCCTTTCTGTGACCCAGAGCGACTTCATTGATTGGTTTAAAGCTGTGGTTGTTGTGGGAGCTTGAATGCAGACCGATCACACACACTGGAGTCCGATGGTCCTCACAGAAGAGTTTGAGCTCCTCAGACTGCAAACTTCAAAGAACAGCAGAGCATTTCTCAGGTGGAAAAGCTTCACACAAGTTCTTCAGTGCGAGGTTACAAGGTGGATCGTATTGTTGAGATGTTGTATTACAGACTGGACACTTGTGATTCGATCTTTCTGTCCACCATCGCTGCCAGCAGGCTCTGCAGAAACTGTGGCTGCATGACAGGATGACGTGGTGTGTGAAGATGTCGTGGCAGATTGGACATTGGAGATCGTACTCTGGACGAGAAGCCATTTTCTCTCCTCTGCAAACAGCCGATTTCTCACAATAATGAGTCCGTCACACTTTAACTCCAGAAAGTGTCCAGAAAGTCTTAAATTCAGCCGATAACAGTGTCCCTACTGTTCCCTCCTGTGGCTGTTCTCTCTTTGTGTGGCTCTCACATGTTAGTGCATCCTTTTCTTTCAAGATTATGTTTCCTTGTTTGTCTTCTGGTAAGAGATCATTACAGAGCCATAAATCCTGAAACATTAACCGTTATAAAGCAGGGGTGTGTCATGCCTTAATGTTTAATATAATTATTTAGCAATAATTATGATCTTATCTGTTTTTAATGACACCATAACGGACCAAAGGCTAGTTTTATACAGTTTGTGTTTCTGGTCGTATAAACTGACTCTGATAGTTCAGCCAGGTTTTTTTTATTACATTTACAATGAAGTTCACCTTTTTTACAAGTAGTTTAACATCTTAAAACACTTACAGCCTAACTTATTAAACCCATTTTACTCCACCAAATCAGCATTACACTCACCAAGGATAGTTTGTAGTAAAAAGGATCTTAGTTTGTCGCCTTTTTTCTATTCCATCCAATATTTAGGCTTTTTTTGTTAACACCTGGCACTGAAATAAACCAAATCGCAACGTAAAAGCTTTAAGCCCTCGTCACACTGTCCCAAAATTGACCCCAGATGGACACACGATAAAGGAAATGTTGAAATTCGACTCTGATCGTAACAACATCAAGCCATTCGTGAGGGCATCTTAACGGGCCGTCCATACGGCGGCGTGCGTTGAAGCTTCAACGCTTCTGCCCATTCACTTTGAATGGGGTGACGTCACGCTTTGACGAACTGCATTGTGGGAGCGTCGCTTTGCTCGCGTTGCTCGCTTCAAAAGTTGAGCAATGTTCAACTTTTGAAGCTTCAACGGAAGCGTCAGCCAATCAAATCATATGCCAGTACAAGCTCTAGCCAATCAAACCGTGTGCTTGTGTGTCCGGGGCGGGAGATTCATGTGATTGGTTGTTGGTCGAGTTTCAGACACGCCCGCCGGCAAGCTTCAACGCACGCCCCCGTGTGGACGCTGCGTAAGCCATCGTATGACCGTCGGTGGAGTTTCTCAGGCTCCGGCAGCAACTTCGTGAGCGGTGGCAAAATCTTTGGCATGCCAAAAATTGCCGAAAGACCTTGCGAAGGTTCATTTTCGTGTTGAATTCGTGTGTTCATTTTGCCCTTCGTAGGGCCATCGTGAGGTTATCCTGTCAAATCGTGTCATCTTCGTCGTTACTTCGTGTGATCATCGGTGCCATCGGGCATTTTTCGCCTCACAAAGACAATACGAAGGAAACAAGAAGCTGCCCGATTGTCTTAGGAAGGCAATACGACTACGTGAAGCCCTCGCGATGCCGTCGTGTAGCCATCGTGTTATAGTACAATTTGTGTTCTGTGAAACTGAAAAGGATATTACTTTGTTTTGTTACTTTTCGTTGTATGTCTTAAATGTAATTTAGGTTAACTTCCAGTTTTATTTAGATGCTTTTACTTTGAAGGCGAGTTTAAGCTGTTGACAGGAAGTTGTTGTTGCTATGGAAACAACATGAGTGTGTGGTTCGGGTGCTATCGTGTGGCCTTCTGTAGGCATCGTACTTGCTTCGGCTGTTGCTTCGGCTGTTGACCAAGTTCGGGGCCATCTTCGTGCGAAATTCACAATTCCATATTCGTGTGGCCATCTGGTGTCTATTTCGGGACAGTGTGATGCGAGCTTTATGAAATTTGGTTTTGGTATTTTGTTGTTTTGCGCAATCAAAAAATACACAAACATAACAGATAACAAATGATAAACAGTGCAGGAAGACGCCAATCAATATACAAACAATAGCTAGACTTCAATATACTAAAAACCTCACTACAATAACACACATGTAGAAAGAAAGGAACATTTGGAGATGAAAAGCAGGTATCAAACGGTGGTCAAATTAATTTTTCTAAACAATCCATAGAGGTAAAGTATTTAGTTTGAAAAGCTGTTCTAGATTGTTGTTTCCAATGTGCTTTATTAAAGGGTTATTTCCCTAAAATAGTGTTCAGACTTACTTTAACACAGAGGAGTGGCTTGATTGATTTATGAAGTCAATGCAAAAATCAGATTGAATGTTAAACTACTTGGACAAAGGTGGATTTTATTGATTCAAAACAATGCTGACTGAATATTTCAGAATCAGTTCTTGCAACTCATAAAATACCGCATGTAAGTAGACTTTTGGCAGCTTATGGTGTCAATAAAAAACAATGAAATGCCATAACTGAGTGTGATTTTTGTATTTATTTAAGATTTGATGACAGCTTCAAC
>NW_022990830.1:0-21629 GCF_902827175.1 Gymnodraco acuticeps
ACAAAACCAATACATTACACAGGGGGCAATCACTGTATGATTACTAACACATTACACAGGGGGCGATCACAGTATGATTACTACCACATTACACAGGGGGCGATCACAGTGTGATTACTACCACATTACACAGGGGGCGATCACAGTATGATTACTACCACATTACACAGGGGGCGATCACAGTATGATTACTACCACATTACACAGGGGGCGATCACAGTATGATTACTACCACATTACACAGGGGGCGATCACAGTATGATTACTACCACATTACACAGGGGGCAATCACTGTATGATTACTACCACATTACACAGGGGGCGATCACTGTATGATTACTACCACATTACACAGGGGGCGATCACAGTATGATTACTACCACATTACACAGGGGGCGATCACAGTATGATTACTACCACATTACACAGGGGGCGATCACAGTATGATTACTTCCACATTACACAGGGGGTGATCACTGTATGATTACTACCACATTACACAGGGGGTGATCACTGTATGATTACTTCCACATTACACAGGGGGCGATCACAGTATGATTACTACCACATTACACAGGGGGCGATCACAGTATGATTACTACCACATTACACAGGGGGCGATCACAGTATGATTACTACCACATTACACAGGGGGCGATCACAGTATGATTACTACCACATTACACAGGGGGCGATCACAGTATGATTACTACCACATTACACAGGGGGCAATCACTGTATGATTACTACCACATTACACAGGGGGCGATCACAGTATGATTACTACCACATTACACAGGGGGCGATCACAGTATGATTACTACCACATTACACAGGGGGCAATCACTGTATGATTACTACCACATTACACAGGGGGCAATCACTGTATGATTACTACCACATTACACAGGGGGCGATCACTGTATGATTACTACCACATTACACAGGGGGCAATCACTGTATGATTACTACCACATTACACAGGGGGCGATCACAGTAGGATTACTACCACATTACACAGGGGCGATCAAAGTATGATTACTACCACATTACACAGGGGGCAATCACAGTATGATTACTACCACATTACACAGGGGGCAATCACAGTATGATTACTACCACATTACACAGGGGCGATCAAAGTATGATTACTACCACATTACACAGGGGGCGATCACAGTAGGATTACTACCACATTACACAGGGGGCAATCACTGTATGATTACTACCACATTACACAGGGGGCGATCAAAGTATGATTACTACCACATTACACAGGGGGCGATCACAGTAGGATTACTACCACATTACACAGGGGGCAATCACTGTATGATTACTACCACATTACACAGGGGGCGATCACAGTATGATTACTACCACATTACACAGGGGGCGATCACAGTATGATTACTACCACATTACACAGGGGGCAATCACTGTATGATTACTACCACATTACACAGGGGGCAATCACTGTATGATTACTACCACATTACACAGGGGGCGATCACAGTATGATTACTACCACATTACACAGGGGGCAATCACTGTATGATTACTACCACATTACACAGGGGGCGATCACAGTATGATTACTACCACATTACACAGGGGGCAATCACTGTATGATTACTACCACATTACACAGGGGGCGATCACAGTATGATTACTACCACATTACACAGGGGGCGATCACTGTATGATTACTACCACATTACACAGGGGCGATCAAAGTATGATTACTACCACATTACACAGGGGGCGATCACAGTAGGATTACTACCACATTACACAGGGGGGCAATCACTGTATGATTACTACCACATTACACAGGGGGCGATCACAGTATGATTACTACCACATTACACAGGGGGCGATCACAGTATGATTACTACCACATTACACAGGGGGTGATCACTGTATGATTACTACCACATTACACAGGGGGCAATCACTGTATGATTACTACCACATTACACAGGGGGGCGATCACAGTATGATTACTACCACATTACACAGGGGGCGATCACTGTATGATTACTACCACATTACACAGGGGGTGATCACAGTATGATTACTACCACATTACACAGGGGGCGATCACAGTATGATTACTACCACATTACACAGGGGGCGATCACAGTATGATTACTACCACATTACACAGGGGGTGATCACTGTATGATTACTACCACATTACACAGGGGGCGATCACAGTATGATTACTACCACATTACACAGGGGGTGATCACTGTATGATTACTACCACATTACACAGGGGGTGATCACTGTATGATTACTTCCACATTACACAGGGGGCGATCACAGTATGATTACTACCACATTACACAGGGGGTGATCACTGTATGATTACTACCACATTACACAGGGGGCGATCCACGTATGATTACTACCACATTACACAGGGGGTGATCACTGTATGATTACTACCACATTACACAGGGGGTGATCACTGTATGATTACTTCCACATTACACAGGGGGCGATCACAGTATGATTACTACCACATTACACAGGGGGCGATCACAGTATGATTACTACCACATTACACAGGGGGCAATCACTGTATGATTACTACCACATTACACAGGGGGCAATCACTGTATGATTACTACCACATTACACAGGGGGCGATCACAGTATGATTACTACCACATTACACAGGGGGCGATCACTGTATGATTACTACCACATTACACAGGGGGCTCACAGTATGATTACTACCACATTACACAGGGGGCGATCACTGTATGATTACTACCACATTACACAGGGGGTGATCACAGTATGATTACTACCACATTACACAGAGGGTGATCACAGTATGATTACTACCACATTACACAGGGGGTGATCACTGTATGATTACTACCACATTACACAGGGGGTGATCACAGTATGATTACTACCACATTACACAGGGGGCGATCACAGTATGATTACTACCACATTACACAGGGGGTGATCACAGTATGATTACTACCACATTACACAGGGGGCGATCACAGTATGATTACTACCACATTACACAGGGGGCGATCACAGTGCTTTAGTTTGCTAATTGTTTTTCTCAGGCAGGGAACGCTGTCACCATGACAACAGATGCATCACCTGAGGCCTCCTGCCCCACCGCTGCCCCCCCGTCTGTAGACCAGGACCAGCAGGAGGAGGGAGAGGAGCAGGAGGTGGAGGAAGAGGAGGAAGAGGAGGAAGAGGTGCAGGAAGTGGAGGAGGAAGAGTGTGTCAGCGCTCTGCAGCTCGTAGGAGGTCCGTCCAGGCTTTTATTTTGAAAAACTAGATTGTGTTATTCTGTTTTATTTTCAATGTGTTTCCCTGCAGGATGTGAAGAGATATTACAGACATTATAGTTGATATAAAAACCTGAACCTGATCCTGTTTTCAGATTACGGCTGCGAGGAGGACGAGATGAGTTTCGACCTGCAGTGATGGAGGTCACCTGACCCTCGCCTGCAGTGATGGAGGTCACCTGACCCTCACCTGCAGTGATGGAGGTCACCTGACCCTCACCTGGAGTGATGGAGGTCACCTGACCCTCACCTGGAGTGATGGAGGTCACCTGACCCTCACCTGGAGTTGTTTATATTGTAAAAAGGCTGTAGCTATAGATGCGTCTGTATTTTTATATGAATGTTAATATGACATAATTCCCTCCTGAAGCAGCTTCCTGCGGTTTCAACCATTGTACTGTTTTTTACGTGTACTTTGTGTAGTTTGTGTACTATGTGTAGTTTGTGTACTATGTGTACTTTGTGTATTTTCATTTTAATTAACTTCCTGAGATAAAAAAAATATGTATTTACAAAAATGGTGAAAATAAAACTCGTATTGATGTTACCTTTTATTTCATACCATCTCTTCCTCTACATCATATTCAGTCATTCCAGTCCTGACGCTAAGCTAGGCTAACCGTTTCCAAAGTTTCCAGTCCTGACGCTAAGCTAGGCTAACCGTTTCCAAAAGTTCCAGTCCTGCTGCTAAGCTAGGCTAACCGTTTCCAAAGCTTCCAGTCCTGACGCTAAGCTAGGCTAACCGTTTACAAAGTTTCCAGTCCTGACGCTAAGCTAGGCTAACCGTTTCCAAAGTTTCCAGTCCTGATGCTAATCTAGGCTAACCGTTTCCAAAGCTTCCAGTCCTGATGCTAAGCTAGGCTAACTGTTTCCAAAGCTTCCAGTCCTGCTGCTAAGCTAGGCTAACTGTTTCCAAAGCTTCCAGTCCTGATGCTAAGTGAGGCTAACTGTTTCCAAAGTTTCCAGTCCTGATGCTAAGCTAGGCTAACTGTTTTTAAAGCTTCCAGTCCAGATGCTAAGCTAGGCTAACTGTTTCTGAAGCTTCCAGTCCTGATGCTAAGCGAGGCTAACTGTTTCTAAAGCTTCCAGTCCTGATCCTAAGCAAGGCTAACTGTTTCCAAAGCTTCCAGTCCTGCTGCTAAGCTAGGCTAACCGTTTCCAAAGCTTCCAGTCCTGACGCTAAGCTAGGCTAACCGTTTCCAAAGTTTCCAGTCCTGACGCTAAGCTAGGCTAACCGTTTCCAAAGCTTCCAGTCCTGATGCTAAGCTAGGCTAACCGTTTCCAAAGCTTCCAGTCCTGCTGCTAAGCTAGGCTAACTGTTTCAAAAGTTTCCAGTCCTGATGCTAATCTAGGCTAACCGTTTCCAAAGCTTCCTGTCCTGATGCTAAGCTAGGCTAACTGTTTCCAAAGCTTCCAGTCCTGCTGCTAAGCTAGACTAACTGTTTCCAAAGCTTCCAGTCCTGACGCTAAGCGAAGCTAACTGTTTCTAAAGCTTCCAGTCCTGATGCTAAGCTAGGATAACTGTTTCCAAAGCTTCCAGTCCTGATGCTAAGCTAGGCTAACTGTTTCTAAAGCTTCCAGTCCTGATGCTAAGCTAGGCTAACTGTTTCCAAAGCTTCCAGTCCTGACGCTAAACTAGGCTAACTGTTTCTAAAGCTTCCAGTCCTGATGCTAAGCTAGGCTAACTGTTTCCAAAGCTTCCAGTCCTGACGCTAAGCGAAGCTAACTGTTTCTAAAGCTTCCAGTCCTGATGCTAAGCTAGGCTAACTGTTTCCAAAGCTTCCAGTCCTGACGCTAAGCGAAGCTAACTGTTTCTAAAGCTTCCAGTCATGACGCTAAACTAGGCTAACTGTTTCCAAAGCTTCCTGTCCTGATGCTAAGCTAGGCTAACTGTTTCCCCTGCAGAGGTCTCAGAGATTAGACATGTAACAGCAGACATACAACAGGCGGATTGTATATTTGTTTAATGTGTAGTTTAAATCCCCCAGACTGCAGCTCTGAGATAAAAACTCCGCCATGTCAGAGCACTACAACTCGATCGACCAGGGAATGCGTGATAGCGGTGGCAACACTGGACTGTGACTGGACGAGAGATTGCAGAGGGAAGTGACGAGGCAGGAAGCGAGTTAGGAGACATGGACGTAGCAGGCGGGAGTTGTGAAAATGGAAAATGGGATATAGTGAGGAGAAATAAACGTAAAAAGGCAGGAAATACTCATTCGGATGAGAGCAATAGTGAGGATGAATGGAGAGAAAGAGTAGTCGGAAATAGGCAACAGGAGTTCATGGTGGTTGTGGAACTTGCGCAAGAGGGAGCTTCGTTCAGCGTGTGGAACCCTATGCGGTTAACTAAACCCATCAGTAACGACATCGGGGAGGTAATGAGTGCTAACGTATTGAGGAATGGATCAATGATGATCAAATGTAGGGATAGAGAGCAACAGGGGAGAGCAATACAGATGAGTACCGTTGAGGGTAAGAAAGTGGAATGTTCACTGTTCAGTGGCAGAAAGCTAGTCAGGGGAGATGTGAAAGGAATCCCCGTCAGAATAGCAGCTGATGATGTGAAAGGGAATATAACAAATGCAAAAATAAGTGATGTCAAACGCATGAAAGCAAACCGCAATGGGATTAAAGAAGATAGTCTTTCGGTTCTGATCACCTTTGATGAAAAAAGGCTTCCAGAAAAGATACTTATTGGATATATCTGTTATGATGTGAGACCGTATGTTCCACCACCGCTAAGATGTTTAAATGTCAGAGATGTGGACATGTGGCGGCAGTGTGCAAGGGAAAACAAAGGTGTGGCAGATGTGGTGGAGAACATGAATACGGAAAATGTGAAGAAGGGGCAAAGCTGAAATGTTGCAATTGCGGAGGGGAGCATAGCTCAGCGTACCAGGGATGTGAGGTTAGCAAGAAAGCATGAGAGGTGCAGCGAGTCAGGGTGACGCAGGGAGTTAGCTATGCAGAGGCAGCGAAGACAGTTTCTGGAGGAACGAAGGTTAAAATGGGAAACAACAATAAGAGCAAAGAAACTGGAAAACTCCACAACTGTGTTAAGTTGAAGGAGGACACTCTGATAGTGAGTAAAAGAGAGTACTGTTTATGGCAGAGATGATCAACTGTTCAGCGCAGACTACAAGCCGGAATGAAAGAATCTAAATAATTGTCAAATCATCTGAAAAGTACCTTGATGTGAAAGGGATGCACTGGGGACACGTGAAAGATATCCTAAATAATGACGTCCTACAACCTCAGACTGGATCATCCTGATGGTGGTAATTGCACTGCAGTGGAATGCTAGAAGTTTAATTGCAAATGGACAAGAGTTCAAAAAAGATATTGACAACCTGGGAGAGAAACCTAATGTTCTTTGTATTCAGGAAACATGGCTGAAAGCACAGCTGGATTTTATTGTGAAGGGATATACTGCAGTTAGACGAGATAGGGACTCTGGCAGAGGGGGAGGAGTTGCAACATTCATACAGAGTGGGATAAGTTACAACGTTATGCATGTAAGTACAGATCATGAAGCAATAGTTATAAGGGTATGGAATGATAGAGGACCTATAGATATAGTAAATTATTATAATGTGGGAAATTAGATCAAAGTATATTAGAGGATGCTGGGGGTTCACTGCAAGACAAAGTAATATGGTGTGGGGGGTTTAATTCACATAGCTCGCTATGGGGAAGCAGTAGCACAGATGCAAATGGGGCAGTAGTTGAGGAATGTATAGATGACCTCGGGCTAGTGTGCATTAACACTGGAGAAGGAACACGATATCATTGCACGAAGAATATAGAAACAGTACTCGATCTGACATTTGTATCTAGTGCTTTAGCAGGTATAAGTACATGGAATGTGGTAAAGCATACTACAGTGGGCAGCGATCATTATCCGGTAATGACTAAAGTTGGGACCAACATCAGGTTTGAAAAGGAAAAGAAAATTCCTAGATGGAAATTGGGAAAGGCTAATTGGGATGCCTTCCAAGTTGTAAGTACGAATAGATGTAAAACACTTCAAGAGGAAAATGATGATGATATAAATAAATGAAATGATGAGCTGGTTAAGGTTATCATTCATTCAGCTAAAGAAACACATCCGGAAAGTGCAGGAGTTAGGCGCACCAAGAGTGTACCCTGGTGGAATGGTGATTGTAGTAAATGCATTAAAGACAGAAATAAAGCATTCAGGCAACTCAAACAACTCCATTCTCAGGAAGCTTTGAATCAGGATAAAAGGGCCCAGGCTATAGTGAGGAGAACAATAAGAACGCAAAAACGCACTTCTTGGAGGCAATATTGCAATAGTATTGGAAGAGAAGTACAGCTTGCAGATGTTTGGGGCATGATTAGGAGAATGGGGGGAAGTCGAAGGAATTATGAGTTGCCAGTTTTGAGCAGAGGGGACAAAATGGCTGTCACAAACGTAGGAAAGGCGGAACTTCTAGCTCAAACATTTAGGAAAGTTCATAGTTCAGATAACCTTACAGAGGAAGCCAGGCAGTGCAGAAATAATACACGAATGGAAAACCCGAGAATATTGGATAGAGTAGAAACGTTAGGAGATCAGTTGGACCTGCATTTTAGTATGTTTGAGTTGAGAAGAGCAATTATTAGTGCTCACCAAACCACTCCTGGGAAAGATGGTGTTTGTTACAAAATGCTGGAACACATGACAGATAACTCTCTAGTCATTGTGTTAAGGTTGTTTAATATGGTGTGGGATTCTGGCCCACTTCCTTCAGAGTGGAAACAAGCGATAATAGTGCCCATCCTGAAGCCAGGGAAAGACCCTTCAGATCCATCTAGCTACAGGCCTATTGCCCTGACGTCTCATTTATGCAAAATCATGGAGAGAATGGTTACAGAAAGGTTAACATATATCTTAGAAAGTAAAGCTCTGTTGTCCCCATATCAAAGTGGGTTCCAGAGGGGTCGGAATACAATGGATTCTATATTGTGCTTAGAATCAGACATCAGGAAAGCACAGACCAACAAGGAAGTAGTGATTGCAGTCTTCTTTGATATTGAAAAGGCTTATGACATGCTCTGGAAGGAAGGACTACTAATCAAGTTCAAATCATTGGGAATTGGTGGTAAAGCATATAATTGGGTTATGAATTTTTTACTGGACAGGAAAATACAAGTAAGAGTAGGTGCAGAATATTCAAGTGTTTATGCTGTGGAAAATGGTACTCCGCAAGGTAGTGTGTGTAGTCCGTTGCTGTTCAATATAATGATGCATGACATTTTTAATCAAGTTCATCCAAGTGTGGGGAAATCTTTGTATGCAGATGATGGGGCTTTGTGGGCAAAAGGCCGCAATGTAGCACATGTTGGAAAGAAAATACAAGCTGCAATAGTTGAAGTGGAGAAATGGACAAATAAATGGGGATTCAAACTGTCAGTAGCTAAGACGCAGGTCATTTGTTTTACAAAACGGCAGAACATTGCTCCTATATGGTTACAATGGTATGAGCAACCTCTTGAACAGGTTAATACAATAAGATTCAAGGTCAACAATGTACTTCGGTGTTTGGCGGGACAGGAGTGGGGAGCGAGTAGGTCATCACTTCTGAATATATATTGGGCACTCATGAGACCTGTATTCGATTATGGGTGTATAGCGTTCATGGCAGCAGCAGAATCTAACCTTAAAAAGCTGGATGTCCTACAAGCTCAGGCCCTGAGGATTTGAAGTGGAGCTTTTAAAACATCTCCAGTATCAGCAATACAGGTGGAAATGGGAGAAATGCCTTTAAGGATAAGAAGAGTGAAGTTAATGTTGGCATTCTGGGTAAACCTTCAGGGGCACAGTGATAGTCATCCTGCGAAAAGTATTTTTGAAAGACTGCTGGGAGCACAATGAGTCATATTTAACAAGTGTTGGATGGATTGGCGATGTTAAAGCAGCAAGTATAGGTTTGAATCAAATACAGTATTGCCCCACAGCTCCAATCTCGTCCATTCCACTCTGGTTGTTCCCATTGCCAAGTGCAGACCTCAATATACGAGAGGAGTTAAAGGAAAGAAAGAACTACCAGTATGGCGCATAGTCCAGAATTATTCTGCAAGATATCACTCAGACTCAACAATCATATTTACAGATGGCTCCAAAGATCCAGAGACAGGGCGTGCAGGGGCAGCAGTGTATATCCCAGTGAGTAATACACATAGAAAGAAAAGGGTAACAGACCATGTGTGTCATGTCTAGGAAACTAATAGTGAAAGTGTATTCTTTATGTTAGTTTTGTCATGTCCCTTTGCCCTGTGCTTTATGTTTATTCCCTTAATTAATCATCCCTCTCATTTCAGGCCTCCACGCTCCCCGCCCCCTTCTGTCTCCTGCGTCCTTGATTGTTTTCCCCGCCCTGATTGTTTCCACCTGTGTCCCCTTTACCTGTGTATATATTGTGGTAGCTTCCTCCTGTTCATTGTCAGTTCGTTGTCTTACTATGACCCACGTTCCTGATTACCTCACGGACTTCCCACGGATCTACCTCATTGATCACTTGCTAGTTTTCCTCGAAAGAGTATATTTGTTTTCCTTGTTTTGATTACTGTGCTCAATTCCAGTAAAGTCTTTATTTTTTGAGAACACTATCTGAGTCGTGCAATTGATTTCATGCCTCAGAGTCTCGCCTTGACAGTACGAACTGACCATTAAAATGAACTCAGCCGACTCAGACCAGCTAAAGAACGCCATCCGCTCTCAGGGCCAACGTCTTGGGCAACAAGAAGAGCAGATGGCCGCCATACAGCACGGAGTGCAGCACCTATCCAACAGCCACGGGGAACTACAATCATCGGTGACAACCCAGGTGAATCTGCTGGCAGCTGAGGTCCAGCGTGTGCTCACTCACCTGCAGGCTGCTTCTCCTCCCACGACTCCCCCGGTTCCGGCGGCGACCGGTTCCGATCTCAACCGGTCTACTGAGCCGCACAGTACTTCCATGCGTCTGGCTCCACCCGAAAAATACTCCGGAGACTCGGAGGGCTGCCGGACGTTCATTGTGCAGTGTGAGTTACACTATCACCACCAACCGGTTGCTTTTCCCACGGACAATTCCAAAGTGGCTTTCATGATCTCCCATCTCTCCGGCAGAGCAGCAGCGTGGGCTACGGCAGAGTGGTCCCGAGGCTCCCCCATCTGCGGGTCGCTGGAAAACTTCATAGACACTATGAGAAAGATCTTCAATCAAACCACGCCGGGCAGGGAAGCAGCTCGGGCTCTGATTAAGCTGAAACAACATCAGCGGAGTGTGGCTGACTACGCCATCGAGTTCCGGACTATGGCAGCCGATAGCGGCTGGAACTCCGCTGCATTGTTTGACGCTTTCGTCAGCGGTCTCTCGGATTCCCTACAAGACCAGCTGGCGCCTCTCGATCTGCCCGCTGACTTGGACTCTGTCATATCCATGGCAATACGGATAGACAATCGTTTGACGGAGAGGAGAAGGAATAAATCCAAGGATGCGGTTGATCCGCCTCCCCAGAGGAGACGCTCGCCGCTGGATACTACTTCTTCTTGGAGGCCCCGTCACCCCTCACCGGCGTTCCGGACAACAGCGCCCCCTGGCTCCGTGGAGGAGCCAATGCAGTTGGGCCGCGCCAAGCTTTCGATGGCAGAACGTCAGCGTCGATTAAAGGAGGGTCTGTGCTTCTACTGCGGGCAGCGCGGACATCCACAAGCGGCTTGTCCGGTAAAAGAGGGGGCTCACCAATAAAGAGGAGTATGTTGGTGAGCCGGATCTCTTCCTCTGACTTTCCTCCTCGCACCCTGACCCGCATCCAGGTAAAAATCAGAGACAATGTGGTTACTCATGGTGCACTCATTGACTCAGGGGCAGACGAAAGTCTGATGGATTGGGGTTTAGTTAAAAAATTGGACATAAAAACTAAACCTCTACCCCAGCCTCTTGAAGCGAGTGCTCTCGATGGGCGGCTGTTGTTTAAAGTGACTCACCAAACAGAGCCTTTAGAAATAAGATGTGATGATAACCATCACGAGACAATGTCATTTCACTGTTTTAATTCAGCCCAACATCCACTCATTTTGGGGTTTCCCTGGTTGAAACTTCATAACCCTCACATTGATTGGCAATCTGGGAGGGTGGAGGGGTGGGGAAAGAATTGCAGAGATCACTGTGTTAAGCAGGTAGCGGAGATTGACAGAAGAGGTAACACTGGGAGGGTTAGGCAGGGAACTATCCCAGAAATATATTTTCCTGATGTTCTTTCAGTCCCTTCCTGCTACCACGATTTAAGTGAAGTATTCAGTAAATCCAAGGCTCTGACTCTTCCGCCTCACCGCCCCTATGACTGTGCTATCGACCTGATTGCTGGGTCTACAATTCCTAAGGGTCGACTATATGCTATTTCAGGACCTGAGAAAGAGGCCATGAAGGACTATATTGATGCCTCCCTCAAAACAGGCCTTATTCGCCCTTCCTCATCACCAGCAGGAGCAGGGGTTTTTTTTGTTGGGAAAAAGGATGGGTCTCTTAGGCCCTGTATTGACTACTCGCATCTCAATGACATTACGGTTAAAAACCGGTACCCCCTTCCTCTCATCTCGTCAGCCTTCGAGCAGCTTCAGGGAGTCAAGGTTTTCACCAAGTTAGACCTGCGTAATGCTTATCATTTAGTCAGGATCAGGGAGGGTGATGAATGGAAGACGGGTTTCAACACCCCTTCAGGCCACTATGAATACCGTGTAATGCCATTTGGATTATCAAACGCTCCTGCTGTGTTCCAGGCTATGATCAACGACGTGTTGAGGGAGTTTCTGAACCGTTTCGTTTTTGTATATCTGGACGACATTCTGATCTACTCCCCTGACCTTGACACCCATAAACAACATGTCCGCCAGGTTCTACAAGAGCTGCTCAAGAATAGGTTGTTTGTCAAAGCAGAAAAATGCGAATTCCATGCAGAGACAGTCACTTTCTTGGGCTTCATCATTTCGCCAGGTCAGGTTAGGATGGACCCAGAGAAGGTTAGCGCAGTAGCTTGTTGGCCTACCCCTGACACTCGTAAGAAAGTGCAGCAGTTTTTAGGCTTTGCAAATTTTTACAGACGTTTTGTGCAGAGGTTCAGTGCTATTGCAGCCCCTCTTCATGTCCTCACGTCCCCTCAAGTGCCTTTTTTGTGGTCTCCTCAGGCTGAGGAGGCTTTTTCTCGGCTTAAAGGAATGTTCACCTCTGCTCCCATACTCACCTTGCCGGACACCACTCGTCAGTTTGTGGTAGAAGTGGATGCCTCCAACGAAGGGGTGGGAGCGGTCCTCTCCCAGCGACTACAGAAGGACAACAAACTTCACCCCTGCGCTTTCCTGTCCAGGAAGCTCTCCCCAGCAGAGAGAAATTACGACGTGGGAAACCGTGAGTTGCTGGCCGTGAAGCTGGCACTGGAAGAGTGGAGGCATTGGTTGGAGGGAGCCGAGCATCCTTTCGTGGTTTGGACCGATCACAAAAACTTGGAATATATAAGAAAGGCCAAAAGACTGAACTCCCGCCAGGCTAGGTGGACCTTGTTTTTCAACCGTTTTGACTTTGTTCTTTCCTTCAGGCCGGGGTCTCAGAATGTCAAGCCTGACGCTCTGTCCCGTCTGTTTGACCCTGTGCCTGCAGTCAAGGAGCCGGAACCCATCATCCCATTAAACCGGGTGGTAGGAGCGCTGACTTGGTCAGTAGAGAAGGAGGTAATACGAGCCAATGCTGGAGCTCCTGCACCAAGGGGTTGCCCGCCTAACCGGCTTTTCGTTCAGGAGGCCGAGCGACCACAGGTGATCCACTGGGCTCACACTTCGCTGCTCACCTGTCACCCTGGAGTCAAGAGAACTATGTTCATCATAAAACAACGTTTCTGGTGGACATCCATGGAGAAGGAGGTGAAGGAGTATGTGGAGGCGTGCCCTGTCTGCGCTCGAAACAAGACCTCTTCCAGGGCGCGAATAGGACTATTACAACCACTCCCTATTCCCAACAGACCCTGGTCAGAGATCTCCATGGACTTCGTCACTGGCCTGCCCCTCTCTAGAGGTAAAACCACAGTTCTTACGGTAGTGGACCGTTTTTCTAAAATGACACATTTCATTGCTTTGCCCAAGATGCCCTCAGCGAAGGAAACGGCTGAGGTCATGATGCATAATGTGTTTCGGCTTCATGGTTTCCCAAAGGATATTGTCTCCGACCAGGGCCCCCAGTTTGTGTCACGCTTCTGGAAGGAGTTCTGCCGCCTCATCAGTGCCACGGTCAGTCTCTCGTCAGGATACCATCCGGAGTCTAACGGCCAGACAGAGCGCCTAAATCAAGAACTGGAGACCTGTTTGCGCTGCTTGGTGTCCCAGAATCCATCCTCCTGGAGCGAGCACCTCACCTGGGTTGAGTATGCGCACAACATCCTCCCTACTTCTGCCACGGGCCTGTCCCCTTTTCACTGTGTTTATGGCTACCAGCCGCCACTGTTCCCAGCCACGGAGAGGGAGGTCACGGTCCCGTCTGCCCACGCGCTGGTCAGGCGTTGTCGGCGCGTGTGGGCTGCGGCTAGGAAGATCCTCTGCAGGAATTCACAACTGGTGAAAAGAGCAGCAGACCGAAAACGCCGTCCAGCTCCTGTATACCAGCCAGGCCAAAAAGTCTGGCTTTCTACACGAGACCTTCCCCTCCACGTACTCTCCCGTAAATTGGCTCCCCGGTTTGTGGGTCCTTTTCTCGTCACCAAGGTCATCAACCCGGTTTCAGTGAGACTACGGCTTCCCAGGTCCATGAAGGTACATCCCACCTTCCATGTAGGGAAACTAAAACCCTTGAAGGAGAGCGCTATGGTTCCCACCGCCAAACCCCCCCCGCCCCCCCGGATGATTGATGGAGGTCCGGTTTACACCGTCAAGAAGATATTGGCTAGTCGGAAAAGGGGTAGAGGGCGACAGCTACTGGTTGACTGGAAGGGTTATGGTCCTGAGGAGCGGATATGGATTCCTTCCCGCTTCGTCATAGATAAAAGCCTCATTGAGGATTTTGACCGCCTCAACTCAGAGGAGCCTGGGCCGTCAGGAGCCGTCCCTAGAAGGGGGGGGTACTGTCATGTCTAGGAAACTAATAGTGAAAGTGTATTCTTTATGTTAGTATTGTCATGTCCCTTTGCCCTGTGCTTTATGTTTATTCCCTTAATTAATCATCCCTCTCATTTCAGGCCTCCACGCTCCCCGCCCCCTTCTGTCTCCTGCGTCCTTGATTGTTTTCCCCGCCCTGATTGTTTCCACCTGTGTCCCCTTTACCTGTGTATATATTGTGGTAGCTGCCTCCTGTTCATTGTCAGTTCGTTGTCTTACTATGACCCACGTTCCTGATTACCTCACGAACTTCCCACGGATCTACCTCATTGATCACTTGCTAGTTTTCCTCGAAAGAGTATATTTGTTTTCCTTGTTTTGATTACTGTGCTAAATTCCAGTAAAGTCTTTATTTTTTGGGAACACTATCTGAGTCGTGCAATTGATTTCATGCCTCAGAGTCTCGCCTTGACAATGTGTCAGTATACACCACAGAGTTGTTGGCATTGGTACTGTCATTGAAATGGATAGAGGAGAAAGAAATACATAACAGTGTAATTGCATCTGACAGCTTTTCAGCATTATCGAGTATACGATCAGGCAGATCTTCATCTAGAATGGACATCATAAATTAAATATTTCTAATTTTATATCAAAGGCATAGCAACTCATTTCATCTGGGTTCCTGCTCATGTTGGTGTGGAGGGAAATGAACAGGTGGATATTCTGGCCAAACAAACACTCGGAAGTATGAACATAGACATAGAAGTTCCACTCGGCAAAGCGGAGGTTCAAACATTCATTCAGAAATATGCACAAACAACATGGCAAGATCATTGGAACCTTAGTGATACAGGAAGACATCTTTATCACATTCAAAGGTATGTGGGGGATGGAAGGAAGGTGGGGTTTAAAAGAAGGGAGGAAAATGTCATTTCTGGGATGAGAATAGGTCATACAGGTCTCAATCATACTTTAAGTATAATACAGGTCTCAATCATACATTAAGTATAATACAGGTCTCAATCATACTTTAAGTATAATACAGGTCTCAATCATACATTAAGTATAATTAGGGATGGGTATCGTTTGAAATTTATCGATTCCGATTTCGATTCCGGTTCTGCTTATCGATTCCGGTTCTTATCGATTCCCCGTTTCGATTCCAAAATTGTAAAATAAAGAGGTCAAACGTTTAGATAACAAAAATATATTTATTCTTAAAAGCTTTAACTGAAATTGTTACTAAAAAATATACATGCAATACAAATGTATTGCACAATAGCTGTGCTTTATTTTAACTGAGCTATGCCTGTGGCAAGCTATTAACAGGCATTACACTTTGCCTTTTCGTTTTTAGTGTAGTGGAGCCTCACTTCAGAGCGTTTACCGCGACCTATCTTTGGTGTTATGAAGTGACTGAGCTCGTGAAATGTCTACGGGAGGGCGGGGGAGCATCGCTGCGGGGCAACTGTGGACCTCTGTCGCCTGTCAGCGCAATTTATATGATGCCGTTTAAAAAAATGAAGGGCGGTGCCGGCCATCAGCGTACCGAGCCGGCCGTCAACGGCCCGCTGACGACCGGCCGTTCTGTGATTCTCCAGGTCCGCCCTGTATTCCACCGGGTCACCGCAGCACCGCGGTGCAGACGGACCCGCTGGAATACAGGGTCTACCGCGTTAAGGAACCGTTAAGCAGAACCGAAATTGTGTATTTTGTATGGGTACCCGGTACCCGGCATTTTCTTATCGGTTCTCATCTGGAACCGAGTTTCGGTTCCCAACCCTAAGTATAATACAGGTCTCAATCATACTTTAAGTATAATACAGGTCTCAATCATACATTAAGTATAATACAGGTCTCAATCATACTTTAAGTATAATACAGGTCTCAATCATACATTAAGTATAATACAGGTCTCAATCATACATTAAGTATAATACAGGGTCTCAATCATACTTTAAGTATAATACAGGTCTCAATCATACATTAAGTATAATACAGGTCTCAATCATACTTTAAGTATAATACAGGTCTCAATCATACATTAAGTATAATACAGGTCTCAATCATACATTAAGTATAATACAGGTCTCAATCATACATTAAGTATAATACAGGTCTCAATCATACATTAAGTATAATACAGGTCTCAATCATACATTAAGTATAATACAGGTCTCAATCATACATTTAAGTATAATACAGGTCTCAATCATACTTTAAGTATAATACAGGTCTCAATCATACATTAAGTATAATACAGGTCTCAATCATACATTAAGTATAATACAGGTCTCAATCATACATTAAGTATAATACAGGTCTCAATCATACTTAAGTATAATACAGGTCTCAATCATACATTAAGTATAATACAGGTCTCAATCATACATTAAGTATAATACAGGTCTCAATCATACATTAAGTATAATACAGGTCTCAATCATACATTAAGTATAATACAGGTCTCAATCATACATTAAGTATAATACAGGTCTCAATCATACATTAAGTATAATACAGGTCTCAATCATACTTTAAGTATAATACAGGTCTCAATCATACTTAAGTATAATACAGGTCTCAATCATACATTAAGTATAATACAGGTCTCAATCATACATTAAGTATAATACAGGTCTCAATCATACATTAAGTATAATACAGGTCTCAATCATACATTTAAGTATAATACAGGTCTCAATCATACATTAAGTATAATACAGGTCTCAATCATACATTAAGTATAATACAGGTCTCAATCATACATTAAGTATAATACAGGTCTCAATCATACATTAAGTATAATACAGGTTTCAATCATACTTAAGTATAATACAGGTCTCAATCATACATTAAGTATAATACAGGTCTCAATCATACATTAAGTATAATACAGGTCTCAATCATACTTTAAGTATAATACAGGTCTCAATCATACTTTAAGTATAATACAGGTCTCAATCATACTTTAAGTATAATACAGGTCTCAATCATACATTAAGTATAATACAGGTCTCAATCATACTTTAAGTATAATAAAGGTCTCAATCATACTTTAAGTATAATACAGGTCTCAATCATACTTTAAGTATAATACAGGTCTCAATCATACATTAAGTATAATACAGGCTCTCAATCATACTTTAAGTATAATACAGGTCTCAATCATACTTTAAGTATAATACAGGTCTCAATCATACATTAAGTATAATACAGGTCTCAATCATACATTAAGTATAATACAGGCCTCAATCATACTTTAAGTATAATACAGGTATCAATCATACATTAAGTATAATACAGGTCTCAATCATACATTAAGTATAATACAGGTCTCAATCATACATTAAGAATAATACAGGTCTCAATCATACATTAAGTATAATACAGGTCTCAATCATACATTAAGTATAATACAGGCCTCAATCATACTTTAAGTATAATACAGGTATCAATCATACATTAAGTATAATACAGGTCTCAATCATACATTAAGTATAATACAGGTCTCAATCATACATTAAGAATAATACAGGTCTCAATCATACATTAAGAATAATACAGGTCTCAATCATACATTAAGTATAATACAGGTCTCAATCATACTTTAAGTATAATACAGGTCTCAATCATACTTTAAGTATAATACAGGTCTCAATCATACTTTAAGTATAATACAGGTCTCAATCATACTTTAAGTATAATACAGGTCTCAATCATACACTAAGTATGATACAGGTCTCAATCATACATTAAGTATAATACAGGTCTCAATCATACATTAAGTATAATACAGGTCTCAATCATACATTAAGTATAATACAGGTCTCAATCATACTTTAAGTATAATACAGGTCTCAATCATACATTAAGTATAATACAGGTCTCAATCATACATTAAGTATAATACAGGTCTCAATCATACTTTAAGTATAATACAGGTCTCAATCATACTTTAAGTATAATACAGGTCTCAATCATACTTTAAGTATAATACAGGTCTCAATCATACATTAAGTATAATACAGGTCTCAATCATACTTTAAGTATAATACAGGTCTCAATCATACTTTAAGTATAATACAGGTCTCAATCATACATTAAGTATAATACAGGTCTCAATCAAACTTTAAGTATAATACAGGTCTCAATCATACATTAAGTATAATACAGGTCTCAGTCATACTTTAAGTATAATACAGGTCTCAATCATACATTAAGTATAATACAGGTCTCAATCAAACTTTAAGTATAATACAGGTCTCAATCATACATTAAGTATAATACAGGTCTCAATCATACTTTAAGTATAATAAAGGTCTCAATCATACTTTAAGTATAATACAGGTCTCAATCATACATTAAGTATAATACAGTTCTCAATCAAACTTTAAGTATAATACAGGTCTCAATCATACATTAAGTATAATACAGGTCTCAATCATACTTTAAGTATAATACAGGTCTCAATCATACATTAGTATAATACAGGTCTCAATCATACTTTAAGTATAATACAGGTCTCAATCATACTTTAAGTATAATACAGGTCTCAATCATACTTTAAGTATAATACAGGTCTCAATCATACTTTAAGTATAATACAGGTCTCAATCATACATTAAGTATAATACAGGTCTCAATCATACTTTAAGTATAATAAAGGTCTCAATCATACTTTAAGTATAATACAGGTCTCAATCATACATTAAGTATAATACAGTTCTCAATCAAACTTTAAGTATAATACAGGTCTCAATCATACATTAAGTATAATACAGGTCTCAATCATACTTTAAGTATAATACAGGTCTCAATCATACATTAAGTATAATACAGGTCTCAATCATACTTTAAGTATAATACAGGTCTCAATCATACTTTAAGTATAATACAGGTCTCAATCATACTTTAAGTATAATACAGGTCTCAATCATACTTTAAGTATAATACAGGTCTCAATCATACTTTAAGTATAATACAGGTCTCAATCATACATTAAGTATAATACAGGCCTCAATCATACATTAAGTATAATACAGGCCTCAATCATACTTTAAGTATAATACAGGCCTCAATCATACTTTAAGTATAATACAGGTCTCATCATACATTAAGTATAATACAGGTCTCAATCATACTTTAAGTATAATACAGGTCTCAATCATACTTTAAGTATAATACAGGTCTCAATCATACTTAAGAGTATCATACAGGTCTCAATCATACATTAAGTATAATACAGGACTCAATCATACTTTAAGTATTAATACAGGACTCAATCATACTTTAAGTATAATACAGGCCTCAACTCATACTTTAAGTATAATACAGGTCTCAATCATACATTAAGTATAATACAGGTCTCAATCATACTTTAAGGTTAATACAGGTCTCATATATACTTTAAGTATATACAGGTCTCAATCATACATTAGTATAATGCAGGTCTCAATCATACATTAAGTATAATAGAGGTCTCCATCCTACTTTAAGTAGTAATACAGGTCTCAATCATACTTAAGTATATAATACGGTTCAATCATACATAAGTATAATACAGGTCTCAATCAAACTTTAAGTATAATACATGTCTCAATCATACATTAAGTATAATACAGGTCTCAATCATACTTTAAGTATAATACAGGTCTCAATCATACATTAAGTATAATCACGGGTCTCACATCAAACTTTAAGTATAATACATGTCTCAATCATACATTAAGTACAATACAGGGTCTCAATCATACTTTAAGTATAATACAGGTCTCAATCATACATTAAGTATAATACAGGTCTCAATCATACATTAGTTAATAATTACAGGTCTCAATCATACTTTAAGTATAATACAGGTCTCAATCATACTTTAAGTATAATACAGGTCTCAATCATACATTAAGTATAATACAGTTCTCAATCACACCTTTAAGTATAATACAGGTCTCATCATACATTAAGTATAATACAGGTCTACAATCATACGTGTTAGTATAATACAGGTCTCATCATACATTAAGTATAATACAGGTCTCAATCATACTTTAAGTATAATATAAAGGGTCTCAATCATACTTTAAGTATAATACAGGCCTCAATCATACATTAAGTATAATACAGGCCTCAATCATACTTTAAGGTAAATACGGCCTCAATCATACTTTAAGTATAATCAGGTCTCAATCATACAATTAAGTATAATACAGGTCTCAATCATACATTAAGTATAATACAGGTCTCAATCATACTTTAAGTATAATACAGGTCTCAATCATACTTAAGTATAATAAACGGTCTCAATCATACATTAAGTATAATACAGGTCTCAATCATACATTAAGTATAATACAGGTCCTCAATCATACTTTAAGTATAATACAGGTCTCAATCATACATTAAGTATAATACAGGTCTCAATCATCATTAAGTATAATACAGGTCTCAATCATACATTAAGTATAATACAGGTCTCAATCATACTTTAAGTAATATACAGGGTCTCAATCATACATTAAGTATAATACAGGGTCTCAATCATACTTTAAGTATAATACAGGTCTCAATCATACTTTAAGTATAATACAGGTCTCAATCATACTTTAAGTATAATACAGGTCGCAATCATACTTTAAGTATAATAAAGGTCTCAATCATACATTAAGTATAATACAGATCTCAATCATACTTTAAGTATAATACAGGTCTCAATCATACATTAAGTATAATACAGGTCTCAATCATACATTAAGTATAATACAGGCCTCAATCATACTTTAAGTATAATACAGGCCTCAATCATACTTTAAGTATAATACAGGCCTCAATCATACATTAAGTATAATACAGGTCTCAATCATACTTTAAGTATAATACAGGTCTCAATCATACTTTAAGTATAATACAGGTCTCAATCATACATTAAGTATAATACAGGTCTCAATCATACATTAAGTATAATACAGGTCTCAATCATACTTTAAGTATAATACAGGTCTCAATCATACATTAAGTATAATACAGGTCTCAATCATACATTAAGTATAATACAGGTCTCAATCAAACTTTAAGTATAATACAGGTCTCAATCATACTTTAAGTATAATACAGGTCTCAATCATACATTAAGTATAATACAGGTCTCAATCATACTTTAAGTATAATACAGGTCTCAATCATACATTAAGTATAATACAGGTCTCAATCATACTTTAAGTATAATACAG
>NW_022990831.1:0-26046 GCF_902827175.1 Gymnodraco acuticeps
TCTCTCTCTCTCTCTCTCTCACATTTCGTACATGTAGGACAACCGTAAATATAAATGCTTTGTTCTAGTTGGCGCTGTTGAGCCATTTTGCCGAGCCCATGTGCAAGAATCCTATTTTACGTACATTTTCACCACGTTCTCAAAACTGTTATTTGTTTTCTGAAATAAGAATAATAATTCCTGCAATTCCAACAGGGTCCTTTCAAACCCTGATGTTATTGTAGCTTGCCGATCTCTCTCTGCATAACGAGTAGCTGTAAGTCATTATGACAAAAAGTACATTTTTTTAGACCCTCACGCATACAATTTTTTTGTTGGATCTACTGTTTCAAAAAGTTGGCTTCATGACTTCACTGTTGTTTAGCCAGCATGAAACGCAACAAGCTAGTGAATTTCTGACTGCAGACATGCTAAAATAACAGGAATAGTTGCCACGTTCAACAAGGTGAACCCTCGCCAGTTTCGTGTTGGCTCGCTGCCGCGCGGGTTAATGGCACATACAATTGGAGTAAAGCCATTATTATGTATTGTGTTATTTTTACTTTTCCACACTTCTTCCAGTCTTTGTGTGAAGCTAGACTCAACACAAAAGACTAATACTGTGATGCAAGAGATTAAATAAAACATATTCTCATCTGACCCTGGGTAAGATAGCAAAGAAACAAAGTCTCTTTAAAGGAACCTTATAAATGTAACATTAGCTCACAGAAATATGAAATAAACAGCTTCTCCTGGTCTTTTCTACAAACTGAACAGAAGAATAGGCCCTCCAGTAAAAAGTCCCACTAGCTAATGATTGATGAATGTAATGTATAATACTCTAAAAGACAAATATCACAAAATAGTTCTCATATCAGTTATTCTTTGTTTGCAACCAACATTTGTTGAAACAAGTTCGCTTATGCTTCTAGTGCACGCTGCTATATCTCCTTTAGCAATAACATCTACAGCTTATTTCAATCACAGGCTAGCTCACAGAAATACGAAATAAACAGCTTATCTGAGGCCTGTACTACGAAGCCGGATTTTCCGCTTAGCCGGGCGAACTTCAGGGAAAAACTCTGGGTTTTCCGGTCCCTACGACGCTGGTTTCTCTTTTTAGCGGGCCTAGGATCTCCATGGTAACTTATGCTGAGCGGCTAGCCTGGGGGGTATACTACGAATCAGGATTTTCGTTTAGCAAGCTAACTTCTGGGATTTCCGGTCCTATGAAGCTGGTTCACTTTTTAGCTGGCTAGATAACTTATGCTGAACGGCTCGCCTTGCCGCCGGAGCAGGTTACAGTAGGTTGCAGGCTAAGAGATCAACTCAGTGATCAGCACCGCCTGCTGACCAATCAGAGCTCAGTGTGCGGTAGTTTAAAGCGATCAAGTCATATTACAGGAGAAAGGAAATACAGAAACGCTGCCGTCGCAGGAAAGACGGCCGGCAAAAATCACCGACTGTGTGAACGTGAACATTAATAGAATATCACCTCCATCTTCAGAGCAATCTGACTATTATAACATTAGCGTTAAGAAAGCTTACTTACATATCTGCCACAACATAAGTAACCGGATCAGAGTAACATTAAGTACCGTCCGCGGCATATCACTTCATATGTATCATATATTTCCTTATCTGAGTCAGCTGAGCCGTATCTGGCCGTGCAACACTCACAGTGTCACATACTGTATGCAGAAGTATTATTTTAAGCAACACGTTAAGTTGAGGAAACACTCGAGACAAATGTAATTAAAGTCAGATCGTGTCTTAGACGGGGCAGTGATATCATAAACCTGTAATGTACGCATTCAAACACTTTTTCTTTTACCAGCTGTATTCACCCTTGCAGGTGCAGCTCTGTGGCTTTGATCCTGGATCAAGTGTTTAAGTCATGGATGTTTAAAGTTTAACTTCTTCATATGTCTAATATTAAAGTTCACTTTTCATTCAGGAAGTATGACGCTGTGCTGTCAGTACGCTTCTCCATGTCTGTGATTGGTCGAATGCTCCAGATTACCACCCCTTTCATGTGAACGCGCACCTAACTAGATAGGACATGGCTGGCTTGAGTTAACGAGTTGATAACCCGCGTCGTAGGACAGTTTTAGCGATGAGCGCGTTTGTTTTGGATTAGGTAAGACAGGCAACTCAAACATATCCAGGTTAGGTTGAACCAGCTTCGTAGTACAGGCCTCTGGTCTTTCTACAAACTTAACAGAAGAATAGGCCCTCCAGTAAAAAGTCTCAATGGTTAGGATTGAAGGATATCAAGTAGAACACTCTAAAGGACAAATATCATAGAATACTTCTGTATCAGTTTATGTTTTGCTTGCAACCAACAGTTTCGCTCTGACCTTTAGGTATGCTTAAGTGCATGCTGCTATACCTCTTTTAGCAATAACATCGACATCTATTTAAATCGCAGGCTTACATTATTGCAATAAAAGAAAAGGCTGCACGACCTGTTTTAACATGTTACAAAAAGCTACTCCTGCCTCCACTGATCACATCTTGGAAAGGTGTGTGTTTATATGAGAGAGTGTTCTGGCCCCGAGTCATTTACCACTGGCTCAGTGTGATAAATACAGCCTGTCTCTGCTACTCTGGGTTTTTGTGCCGTTGAGGGATGGCGGCTGTGTTTCCTGACTGAGTTCGGAGGCAGGGAGAACGGGTTTTGTAAATGACTTTAACCCTGGGAGAGAGTCGGGTTATCATTAACACCGCAGACGTGGCAAGGACATGAGATGTTGTGCTTCGGTTTTGACCTTGTGTCATTTCGGTGGAGCTGCATCCTCGCCTCCTTGCTTGGCTGGGTTTCCTTTTTATTTTTTTAGATTTAATGTACCGTGCACGTCCATGAGTTTGTCCATGACTGTAAGTGCTAGAAAACAAGCGGACACACACCATACATACACAGACACGTTTTTCTGCAGGGGATGTTTGGCAGATTTAGTTCTGGGGTTTATTTCAAGCTTGTATTTTTAGCCTACTATCCTTTACAGAATACTCTCTCGTCGTGTCAGATGATTTTGTTCTGTAGGCGGTATCAAAGCCCTGTTTGGTGCTATGAAAACCCCTTTAAAATAATCGTTCTCAAAAGACCCTTTATTGTTCCCGTAAACACTGGAAGAGTATTCTGGAAAAACACATTCACTTTGTTCTTTCTGAAATTGTTATGGAAGCTGGATTTTTGCATTGCAATGCCCACATCCGATCCTTAGTAACCAAAATGACACCATTGACTAGTTGGAGAGCTTAATGTGAATGTGTGTGTGGGAGGTTCTAACATGAGATTGAGCTAGCGAGACATCGAAGTGGGCTATTTCTCACAGAATGAACATTAACTAGTCACAGCTGATATAAGCGATGTTTTTCATTAACTAAGGCGGTGAAAAAGTTACTCAGCGTTGGCTAAAAGTAAGAACCTGCTAAGTGAATGTTTAGCACTCCACCAGTTGGTAATAAGCCATTAAAAAAGAAACAAATTTGTGCGTTTTCGCCGCTTTCTCAGATTGATTTTTCACATTTACACACTCTCTACTTTCTACTTGCATTCAGGCCAAACACAGCACTGATAAATTACAGTCAAGAAAAGACCAATGTTTCTAATTTTGTAGTCGATGCTATCCACTGAAATATGTCTGCATCAAACCCAATGCCAATCTTTTCGGGACTTGGATGGCCAAGAAATATTGTAAAAGTTCCCTCGGGACAAATCCAAATGATTTGAGCTTTTTCCCTTCTGGTACCAAGTTGATATTAGAAGTTTAAAACTCAATTTATCTTTTGATTAATTTCCCAAATATCTGCTACAGACATTCATGTCTCCCTCAGGATGAATACGGTGACCTTTGACTCTTTCATGTACTTAGCAACAGTTTAAAATGTTAATATAATGGATTATAATGGATTATATTGGACTATATTGGATTGGATCGAACACCAAATGTTCTTTTATCTGATGATGAAATTCCCGTCAGCCTAAATTGTATTTTAGCCTATTTGATATTAGCTAAATTAGTTCAAATAAGATAATATTGCCATGATACCACGCTAACTTAGGATCGTTTACACACAAACACCACACCTGTCGTTAGCATTGTCGTTGTGAGCATGTTAGCTCAAAGCAACCACTGCCCCTTACAGCTTTAGAGCCACTTCCACTGCTGTAGACTAGATCAGACAGTTTTAATAAGTATATATTAAAACAAATGACACGTTTCTGCCTGCCAATACACTGTTAATTAACTCCTGTCTTCATCAGAGACACTAGAAGCTTCCTTTATCTTTGTACCTGTCTTCATTTCACATAAACCCCTGCCATCACAGCTGTCTTCTCTTCTTCTCTTCCTCCTATTCCCGTCTCCTCGTCCCCTTCCCCCGTGAGTTAGTTCGTCAATCACGCTCTAAATAGGCCGAGGCAGCGCAGCATTGTTGTTGATTTCATACTTGTCATACGACACAATTACTTGAATGGCTGCGTGAATGGATTTCATGGAGCGTCGGTGGGTTGTTTGGAAGGAAGTGTTGAACACAAAGAGGCTGTCAGCTCTGTTTGCCCATCAGCTCCAACGCTCTTATTAGCAGATGAGAGATTTGACAGTCCTGGTGCAAAAGAAGTGATGATTTATTTATAATGAGCGCATTAGAGAATTGTTCAAGATTAGTTCAAATTGTTATTGCTTAAGTGGCTGAAATGGTCATTTACAGCTTTGAAAAACAAACGCATTTTGCCGGCATGTATACATGGTATAAATTATTCTTGTGTACGTGAGGTGATTAGTTTTCATATTTTCCTTGTGCTTTGATAATGCTGCTATCTGGTGTTATTGTTTTATTTATTTTATCAACAGTGCTTGTCTCTTTCTGAATGTTTTAGTCTACTAACTTAATTTGCTGTTATTTGAATATTTTTGTTTAATAATGTAAACTTCCTCATTGTGGGACTAATGAAGGATGGCTGATTCTGATTGGGACCCCATTATGTGCCGGTGAGTGGTTTGGATATGCATTTATCTCACAGCGCATGTGCTGTTTGAGGAAAGGGGAAGCAGACCCTTGCAAAAGAGGGACCTGTGGCCAGTGGAAAATGCAAACACAGACTGCTGGTGTTGGGGTTTGGCCAGGACTGGTGAGACCTCATTCACCTCTGTGTTCGATCGGGAGTCGCCCTGGACTCCACGTTCTTCACAAGTAGTTCTCCTACATAAAACACGTCAGCAAATATCCCACTGGAGAACAGTGTTGGGCAAGTTACTTCCAAAATGTAATACAGTACATATGACTTTTTACTAGTCATTAGAACATTACAATATTACTGTCTCTGAATGTAATGAGTTACACTACTTTTATATTACTTTTGAGTTACTTTTAGTGCGGCTCATTATACATCCAATGAAGGGCGAAGTGGTATTAGCATAACAACTGTGTAGGCCATTAAGGCTACTAACAACTTGTATTACACGGCTTGGTCAGGGTTCGAGTTATAAACTGAGCTCTATGGGGGTCTTTAAAACTAACGCGCTTGCACGCACGCGCGCGCACACACACACACACACACACACACACACACACACACACACACACACACACACACACACACACACACACACACAACACACACACACAACACACACACTGGAGGTGCAGTGCAGGCATATTTTCATTCAAGAGATGCGTGGTTCTTTTGGAAACACGTGTTTTTCTTTAGGCTGATCAGGGAACCCGACGTGAAGCAGAGGGATCTTGATGAGCCCGAAGGGTAAACACCAGGCTTACTAATTAATCAATTTTTCTCTGGTGTCGGAACGTCTCGCGATGTTAGTAATTCTTAAAAAACAAAACACCATTTAATTTCGGGTTTAAAATGAGTTGTAACTGCGGTGCTGAGAATTGTAACGGGTAGTATATTACCGAAATGTCATTAGTAATGCGTTACATTACTTCGTTACAGCAAAAAGTAATATATTACTGTAACTCCCGTTAGTTACATCCAACACTGCTGGTGAATGAATGGTGCTTATATTGGTCTTAAAAAACAGCGGTAAACTAAAACCGACTACTAAATGTCATCAAGCCGAACATTAGCTGCCCCTGCTTAGGGGGTGGTGGCGAGAAGTCATGTGACCGCGATGTAGTTCCTTTATAGACTAACATTACGTACAGAAACGAACACAGGACTTATTTCTGAACTTATTTCCATATTTATCACAGTAATTGATTTACATACCATAACATATTGTTGGTTTACATTTGTGCTTACATTTGTCTTCATGTTGGAATAACTTTGCGTAGCCTGGAACATCAGCTCAGCTATCAGAGCTAAGAACTGGCTTCTAATCATCAAGAGATTGCTTCACATTTGACTCTATCAAAGTCAGGTAATGCAGCTCAGCCAGAGGCAGAGGCTCGTTGCTGCTCCGGATGCTGGAGTATTTGTGCCAGAACAATCTGAGTCTCCGTTGTGCGGGCAGTTTGTCGCAGAGTTTTAGTTTTTGTTTGACGCTGTTGCTGACGCCGGTGCAGAGGAACCTCTCCTGTGTGTCAGACTTGTAAATTCATTTTTCAACCATAAAGAAACAACCTCTGACAACAGGAAGAGGGCAGCCAGGTCATGTGACATAATGCTGTTACTGTGTCTGAAATTGTTCCCTCACTAGCTCCTCAACGATAAGCACGTATTATTGTGAGTAGAAAAGTTACTAATCATTATCCTTTTTGTGTGAGCTTTATTTTATTAACATGTGCTTGCCTCTTTTTGAATGTTTTAGTCTGCTAACTTCATTTGTTTTGCTATTGTATTTGTACTGAATATTTGCTGTAACTGTCAGGATTTGGGGAAATTGTGGAAAAGGTAGGACCCCAAATGCAGACTACAAAAAAGGTAAAGGTCTATAAACAAAAGCGAGCTTATTACAAAGCCGATGACAAAAACATGACGTGAAACAAAACGAAAGCACAAGGAAAAAACATTACCGAAAGACTGATGCGTGACTGACATGGAGGGAGACAGGAAAAACAAACAATGAACAGACATGGAGCACAGGGGAAGACAAGAGAGGCTGAAGTCGAATAGTCCATTTAGCTTAGGAACCTTCCTAACGGAGTGAAATGACCCGGAAGTCCCTCACTGGCAGCCATGATAAGTGCCGTTCCAATTCTCTAGATGAAAGGAAAGGAGGTTTCAAACTTCCTTTATAACCTCCTTTAGCTTAGGAACCACTGGACCTCCCTAACCGAAAGGAGAGGAGAAAATGCTGCCCCACAATGCATTGCAGCCGCAGCGTTTGACGTCACACAACAGTCGGCCGTTCACGGAAACAATCGATTATGACCGAGAAATGATATCATGAAAGTTACGGTGCTTATTAAGCTTTTTAAAACGTATGTGGTAAGTTGCCAAAGTGCTTTTTTCTGAACGTTCATCAGTATTATAATTAAAAAGAGAAATATGAACGTTAGTTTTTACTGAAATGATCAAATAAAGTCAACATTTCACTGAGCTGTGTGGGGTTTGTTCAACTTTTAAAGGATGTTTGAATGGTGATATACACAGTGATAGATGTTAAGGACTAACGTTTATAATAAATACATTTATGATTTTAAGATATTTTCATAGTTCATACAATCTTTGGGATCATTTATTAATGTGGACCGGAGGGAGAGGGTGACGAGCAGAAGTTTCACTTTCCTTTTTATTTCAATTCCAGTTTTGGTCCTGAAGAATATGTTTCTCTGTTGTCCACGTTCATAAAGCAACAGCGTCAGAGCACGGTGCAGAGTCTCTAGATGAGTTTACAGTAGTCCCTCGTTCTTATTAAATATCCATGTTGTAGTCCTCTGTATAGAAAACTGTAGTTTCCATAGTTTCCCCACAGCAGCAGACGCACATTCATGACGTCCCGTCGGATAGTGAAAGTGCAGTCGGATTCTCTAAGCACCACAGTCTCTTCTCCTAAGTCCTTTTGAATTATCCTATCCACTATCCCTTAACCCCGTGACGTTTCACTCAGAGGTCAAGGAATAGGAGATAGGGTTAGAAGTTAGGAGCTGATTTTTAAACTATCCGACCGCAACCTGAATACAAAGAAGGGTAATCACAGGACAAGACACAGCTGGGCAGGGGAGGCAGAAACACAAGGGCAACAGGTGAACACAATCAGACAATCAGACACAGGAGGGCAAACACAGAGACAGGAATCAACAGACAAGACAGTGGGGTGAACACTTTCAAAATAAAACAGGAAACCAGAGACAGACAAAACACAAGACAGACAGACCGTGACAGTAACAATGTAAACTTCCTCATTGTCAGACAAATAAAGGATGACTGATTCTGATTCTGACCCATTCTGTGCAGTGAGTGGTTTGGATATGCATCAAAAACACATGAGTATGACAACTATAGGGCTGCACAATGAATCACATTTGAATCGCAATATGGGCTAGTGCAGGGGTGGCCAACCCGTGGCAATCGAGCCGCATGCGGCTCTTTGCCTAGTTTCATGCGGCTCTTCAGTTCATATCGAATTTTATATGTGTGAGTTTGGGGGAGAGACACTGACTCCTGACTAGTGTTGCACGGTGTACCGATACTTGAAAGGTATACCGCGATACCCTGCCGTTAAAAACGTTACGATTCCTCCGTTTCATTAGTATCGGTACTTTAAGAATGACGGGGGAAAGTACTCTCCGGTGAGAAAGCGCCGTTTTAATAAGAGCCGTGTGTGATCAGCGCTCTGCTTCCACTCCCTGCACTGCAGCCGTGCCTGCAGTCCCGCCCCTCTCAAGCACGCTCTAAGTCCCTCCCCTCTCTCATGCACGCGCTAGCTGCCAGAGCATGTGAGAAAACGAGAAGCATGGCTGCAAGTGGGAGTGCAGCTGCCGCTGCGCCTCGGCTTGTTGACAAAAAAGACGCCAGAAGCGACATTTTGATGTATTTGAGCTATATCTCTGACAGTGAGGGCAAGCCTACGGACACCACGAGGCCTGTCTGTGAGACATGTATTAATTTTATTTAATACGAATTCTTGTCATTTATTTTATTTATTGTTCTCATTGTTTAAAAGTTTGTGTTATGGTTATGGTTCTGGTGTGAAATAAAGCACAATAATTACATTTAAGACTGTTTCCCTTTTTTTAAGAAAAATAATCGGAATCGCAATTCTTGACTTGGTATCGAAACCAAAATGTTGGCATCGTGCCAACACTACTCCTGACAGTTAAACCTGATATTTAGTAGGTCTGTTAAGTATTGAATGCTGATAATTCTGACGTAATTTGGCCGGTCAAAGTTGTTTGGGCTCGGATAAAATCACTCCGTTACTTTGGTCCCGTGTTACTTTCGTCCCGGCTCTCCCTATGTGTGTATGTGTGGTGTCAGGTGTCAGTATGAGAGGATGACAGCGCGTCTACTTTTGATGTGGCCCAAGAGCCAATCACAATAATACCTGCAATGCAGGTGGGAGAAAACCTATCGTTGATTAAACCCTATCCAGTGTTTCCCCTACCATTGTCTTGGAGGGGCGCTGCGGAGCCCCGCGCCCCCCCCCTGAAATTCAAGGTGTTATATATATATATCATTTTTAAAAAATATATATATATAGCACCAAATTGCAAATAATCTATAACTACTGTCACTTTTCACATTGAACATGTGCTCTTTTATTAAATAAACTAAACGCTTTCATCCTAAGTTGTGGGTTTAGTGTTTTTGACCCTAAGAAACACTGATGCATTAATCAATAACAATAATACACAGCTCCTCTCTCTGCTCCAGAGGATTTAAAAAATATATCCCAATGCCACAAAAATGCATCAGTGACGTGGTTGAAATCTTGTCTCCAGAAAACAAAAAACTGAAACAAGCGGTATCAGTGACTGTGTGTTTGATGTGGCTCTTTGCAGTAACATAGAAAAAATGTGGCTCTTAACCTCTGACTGGTTGGCCACCCCTGGGCTAGTGCATTTCCAAATCGCAGTAAGCACAATATTCGGTAAAGGCAAAATATTTGAAACTATCTGAATGAAGTATTGCGGAGCTAAGAAATCCTAGCCTACGATAGTCTACAGACTTAAAACAATTCCTTGTTTTGTACAGACAATCTTTAAAAATCCCACCATGATCACTTTAATGTGTTTTCCGATGATAATGTGAATGATGTTTTAAAAAATGATCACCAATATTGCAAATGGTATCGCGGTGAAATATCAGTCAAATAAGCACAATTAGAAATGTTTTCCAAATGATGCAGCCCTAATAAGAACTACTTCAGACCTGAAACCAGAACACATGCTTTATCATTATCCTTATTGACGTATGAAACCAAAATAGGCCTGTTTTCTGCTTGTTTTCAGTACATCAGAATAGGTACTGCGGGGAGAGTACTTCTCTCTCAGTACTTAAGTGGTCACTGAAGTAGTTATAGATTTAATACACTACGAAAGGAGACATCTACATAATTAGCTGCAACATGCTCCTTTAATGGCTCTCAGCCTGAGGTTATATGCGAGATTTCTCTCTCATTTTCTATATTTCTGCCAGACGGTGGCCGTTTCTCAATCTCGAGGATGCTGGCTTGGTAGTCGCGTACTTCCAAGTCACTAGCAAGTATGCTTCCAAGCCACAGCTTCGGAAAACGAAGAAGAATGGAACAGGCTAACAAGTGTGCCTCTCTAACGGTTTCAACATAAACTGTACCGAAAATAAATACCTCACGATGTCTATCTAATTATGAACTTGCTTTACTTTCACTGAACACATTGTTGGTGATAACAAATGTAACAAAGTAACATATCTACCAACACATGTTCTACGCCACTACTTACATTTAAATGTGTGCTGCGTCGGTTCAGCCATTCTCCTCAAGGGTTTTTGAAATTGGTCCGTGCGCAAAGCATTGTGGGGATTTTAAGGACGCGAAGTCTACCCATGTGCAGACTCGAAATTTCCCCCAAACCAAGGACGCGGGCCTCGGTGGAATTCCAAGCATGCTGGAGATTGGAACAGTCCTTCGGCGGCACTCGATGACGTAGCATCCTTGAAATATCGGCTTGGAAGCCAGTATCCTCGAGAATGAGAAACGGCCAGTGTCTCTGTACTTTACTATATGTTACGATCACATTCAATCCAAAGAAAATCCTGTTCAATCCGACAGACTTATCTTTTTTGTTTGTTTATTTGTGGCTTGATGGCATTCTGTGATTTGCGAGCGTGGCTGCGAGAGAGTGCGGTCGTCTTTCAACCAGAAGGTCGTGGGTTCGATCCCAGCCCATGCAGTCAACATGTCGATGTATCCTTGGGCAAGATACTTAACCCTGAGTTTCTCCCGATGGCCAACGGTGTGTGAATGTGTGTGCATGTTAGTTCCTAGAGTAACATTCACTGCTCTGTATGAATGGGTGTGAATGGGTGAATGACATGTAGTATGTAAAGCGCTTTGAGGGGTCTTAAAGACTGGATAAAGCGCTATATAAGTACAGTCCATTTACCGACCATTCAAACCACTTCTAGTCCTGCAGTGGGTGAGTGCTGTCGTCTGATAATGTGTGTGTGAGGAGTGTGTGTGCAGCTGACATGGTTTAGGCTTCATCCTGCTTTAAATAATTACCCTATTGTCTAAAAGGCCAGATGCCCACAGAGCCTTTCACCTCTCAGCATTACCTCTGGAGAGCACTGCAATAAATGAGTGTGTATTAGAGTGTATGCAAATATACACTGCATCTCTTGCATTGCCTAAAGTGTAATCTGTATCACTGATGCATATACCAGCTCCAACACCCAATCATAACTCACATCCCACTCTTTCATTTACGACCACCGACTCCGAACAAGCAGCGAAAACTAGAATTGTCACCGTTATTAACTTGTGTCGTGTCTTCCTTATTGCAATAGTAATTATTATATGTGTGCACATAGGCCTAAGTTTTAAGTTTGGACTATAGGCCAGAGGCGGACTGGGACTAAAAATCAGCCCGAGACACTCGACCGGCACACTTCGGTAGCGCCGGCCCACCTCGGTACCGTAAGTAAATACCGCTAGTAAATTGTCGGCCCACTTCAGTACCGGCCCATCGGGATTCGTCCCGAACGCCCCGATGGCCGGTCCGCCCCTGCTATAGGCTGTTGCTGAGTAACGCAAAAGTAATGTAAAGGGTAATGTAACAAGTTAGGGTTAGGATAATATATTACTTTTTTTGAGTGACGACCCCATCACTGTTCACAACAGCGAGCTTTAAACCAATGTGAGAAAAAACATATATTTTAGAGAGGCCAACACAACTCCAGTGGTATGAATTCTGTTATTTTCTTTAATCCTGACCTAGCTTACTTGTTGAATACATCTTTGTTACAAAGCCATAACAAACTGGAATAAACTACCACTAATATCAACTCAATCCAATAATAATTATCTTTATTTAAACTAATATGCAGAGGAATGTATTGTCACGCAGATGCAGACTGAATAGTTTAAGTTGAACTCTTTGCTTGCGTTTGGAGGTGTATAACTCTCATTCTTTAAGAAATCCTCTATCCATAGATAGCATCCCATTACAGTGTTGACTGGCTCTGAACTGTGTAACATTTTTATATATATTTTATATGTAATAACTGTGGTTTAATGTTTTAGGAAGCCTGTGTAGCTGACTGTCAAAGCATGGAGCAACAATCTGAATATTTACCCAACATATATACATGCCGTTAATAGCTGTGATATACCTGGCTGCTAAATCCTAAGAACTGTTACAGGATTTGTATTTTGAAAAGTATTTTTTTTTACTTTTATTTTTTTATTATATGTTTTATTATATCATAACTTAGTACTTTTTTAACATATGTAACATTAAGCTGTCTGTGGCTCTTTCCTGTAACGATGCAAATGTCCCCTCTGTGGGACTAATAAAGGTATTCTGATTCTGAACATGTGATGCACTTTTATTTTTTATTACATTCAACTCAAAATAGCTTTAATCAGTAAAGCAATGGTCCACATGGCTTTGTTTACATGACAGCGGTTGCTAACGGTGATGAACCCACAGAGAATTTCTACAAACTGTAGTCGCCTTAGCTTTAATTAACTTAATTTGATCTTTTAGCTCATTCGTGTGACTTTAAGACCCGCAACTTTTACGGTTGTTCCACTTAGCTCTCGTAGAGTGATTTTCAATTGTAAAAAGCAGCTGTTTCCAGCGAGAAACCCCCGAAAACCCTAACGGTATTCTCTGCGCCACCAACCTGTGTTTTCAACATATACATGATCATTTTGGTGGGAAAGGGAACAACAAATATACTCGACCTCATAGACTTTAAACAATAATAATATTTCAAACTGAGTATAGTAAGAACATGTGTTGGTTATGGTTAGGATAAGTCTCCACGAAATGCATGTAAGTGATGTATACATGGTATGTGTGTGTGTGTGTGTGTGTGTGTGTGTGTGTGTGTGTGTGTGTGTGTGTGTGTGTGTGTGTGTGTGTGTGTGTGTGTGTGGTCTAGCATTACTATACTTGTGGGGACCTACATCTGTTTACATAGTCACGTGTGGGGACTCACCTCCCACAAATTGGAGGTCCCCATAAGAGGAATCATTAATTTTAGGGTGAAGACTTGGTTAGGGTTAGGATTAGGGTTAGGGTTAGGCATGTGTTGGTTATGGTTAAGGTTAGGATAAGTCTCCAGGAAATGCATGTATACAGTGATGTATACATGGTATGTGTGTATGTGTGTGTGTGTGTGTGTGTGGGTGGGTGTGTGTGTGTGTGTGTGTGTGTGTGTGTGTGTGTGTGTGTGTGTGTGTGTGTGTGTGTGTGTGTGTGTGTGTGTGTGTGTTGATAAGAGGATGAACTGCTTGCCTCTCTGCTGACCCCACTCCCATCCGTCATGGTCAGTAAACATCCCTCTGTCACCAGCTGACACTCCACCAGGACCCTGTACGCCTCAATGTGCCAATTTACGGGTGGGCTTCTGTGGACAGGAGGACACACACAAGCCCCCCACACACACACGGAGAAAAAACAACTTTAATATCTTTCTTACTAGGGATGGGAATGATTAATCGAATAGTCGAATATTTGAAATGATCCAGGTATTCGAATATGAGTTATGAATTTTTTTCTTGTATTTTTGTTTTCTGGGAGGGTAGCCTAAGTTCATTACATATTATCAAATGGATTAATTAAATGTAGACGGCAGTGCCATTTTAAATATCGTATGAAAAATATCAAAGAAAGAAAAAGTTACAAGTTACACTCTAACTCTAACGGAGAGTCCTAAACAACAAGCGAAACATTTAAACAAACAAAAATGCAGAGGATATGTAAATTCGGTTAATCGGTTAACCGTTTATTTGGGGGTTGAATATTCGAATATCAATTTGCTTTCAAATTCCCATTTTCTTACCAACACCACTGTGGTTTCTGTCTCTTTCACATTGATTCAGGTAGAGATGGAAAACAAAGTCTCTGTATTATGTACAATAATTTATATAAATAGTTATCACCGCAATAAACCGTGTTTAATTGTGTCTTAATTTACATTATTTAATTTCATATTCTGTTCTTGTATCCCATATTCTATTTACATGTATAAAGACTTTTTGCACTACTTTGTATTTTGTATTTTTGTATTTTATTATATATGTTGCATTGTTGGAGGAGCTCAGGTCAGAAGAATTTCATACATACCATTTCTACAATAGCTATGACAATAAAACCTTTGAATCTTGAATCTTTATTAATCCCAATTTGGGATCATAAAACAAAACAAGGCATTGGACATAATAAAAAATTAAAAGAGTAGAAATAAACAATATCTAAATATCTTATCTAAAATATAAGCTTCTCAAAATAGAAATAGAAATGAACCAGCTTTGGAGAGTAAGACAATTATACAGTTACATGTTATTTAACTTTTATCCAAAGCAACTTGAGGGTGCGATCGAACCTCTCTGATTGGTAGATCAACACATTATCCCACTAGTGATTAGAGTGAAAGGAAATAAAATATATATTTGTTGAAAAGGACATATGCAACAATGTTAACAAACGGGTTGAAATTAAAGTACAGTGATTAGGGTTAGGGTTAGGGTTAAGATACTGCTTCTGCAACAACTTCCTACTCTCACCTTCAAGTTATGTTGTAAACCTTTCTTTTACTACTTTGGATTCTGTCTCTTTCATAGAGAATCAGGGACCAACACACATTCTCTGCATTACACACACACACACACACACACACACACACACACACACACACACACACACACACACACACACACACACACACACACACACACACACACACACACACACACACACACACACACACACACAAACGAGAGGGGATCAACACACACATTCACTCCTCGTTGTGGGGTCACTGTTGGGTTTTAGGTGCCTGGCAGTTTGTTGTCACATTCATGACAACAGTGTGGTAGGGTCTTCCAGCACCTGGCTTAGATTAACACCCGATGCCAGATGTATCTTCTGCAACACACACACAAGCACACACACACACACGCACACACACACACACACACACACAGTCACACACACCGAGTTAAGCCCGACAGAGAGAGAGAGCACACCACAGGGAGAGCGGTGGCAGTGGAGAGCAGTCGGGCGGTGACATGCATGATTGAATGAGCGAAGCATCTGCTCTCCTTCCTGGCCTCCTGCAATAACAGAGCCTGATTTGAAAATCCACCGCCCGAGGCCCTGCTTCATGCCTCAAACGTGGCTCCATGTGCAGGAGGAGCCTTATACCTCGTTCATGCTTCAGCTGCCTCGGAACTTTTTAGGTGCTACATTTAAAAAAATAAAAAGATCCCCCTAATTTCAGCGGGTTTTTTCTGGGGGTTTGTTTATTTGAAACCCTTTTCTACAACGCTGACAAAACAATCTCACCTCATGGTCCATTTGGTAACTGTTTGGGAGCGTTCAATCATCCAGCATGGTATTTTCCATGTAGTGTACTCTGCTGATGGAGATCATCTGCTGTGTCCAAACGTCAGCATCTAAACAGACCTTAAGGGGAGATTGTTGAAGGTTAAAAATAAACTTTAAAGTTATGATATAAGTAAACATTATATAGTAGAATGCAAATACAATTATAAAGACCTATTTTGGGTTTGCTCAATGTTCTCGCAATAAGGCCCTGACACACCTACCCCATTTTGGGAGTCAGAGGCAGCCCTACTCAGGTTGGTGTCCCCCGCACCGTCGTTGCTTTACGGCACATTTTCACACCTCCCGCGGCCGATTCAACATGTTGGCCAAAGAAAGTCGGCCAAAGAAATCACTCTGATTGGCTGTTGCCTCTATTGATTGACGAATACACACTACCGCTGCCTGCTGGTAAGGACAGTTATTGCCACTCGTTGACTGAAGTCTTTGCGGTGTGTTCGTAGGAGGGCGGCGTGGCCGACGTAGGTGACGTAGCGGACGTAAAAGTCGGGACGCCTTCGGTACGCGTTCTTTGGTCTCAGGTTGGTGTGTAGCAGCCTTTAAAGGTAAAACGGTGGAACCATCAAACTAAAATGTGTGTTAAAGCTGCACTGTGGATGAGATTGCTTGTATATGCATCTACTACTACGAGGCCATTTTATCGTATAAACATATTACAGGTGGGGTAGGTAAGTTTGAGAAACCGGCTCGAGATACACTTTTTGTTATATTCCATGGAATGCTCTTAACATCCCGATAGCAATGAATATCTGAAGTGCTTTGACAAAGAATCCATAACAAATAGTTCATCTGTGGAAGCCGTGGCGCTGTAAAAAGCACGACCAATCATCTGAGCCGGTCCGGCTAAAGTAACTGGATGGCCTACCTGCCTGTCAGCCTTCCATCTGGGCACAAACTTATCTCGTGCCCTCATTGGTCATGTGCGCGTTCGTGTGTGTTGGAGGAGGGGCTCTGTACAGAAGTGGCAGATTTTCTCCGGTCGTGTATTTTCAAATTCTAGCGATCTCGAGCCGGTTTCTCAAACTCACCTACCCCACCTTTAAGGTTAAGAAGAAGAGTAATTTAAACAAAAATGGCGATGAAATCACTAACTCAAGAGGCCGTTGCAAAGTTCCTGGAAACGGCAATAGACATTTTATGACTACGGATTACAAGATGGCTATAGGCGCTTTCACACTGCGGTACTTTTCCCACAAAGGTTCATGTGAACTTAGTTCATGTGAACTCTTTAGTTCGCATGAACTAAGTACAGATCGCGTTCACACTGGAAAAAGTCCCTGGGGGTGGATTAGGCAAATGAAGCCGCTGACGTCACTTGTTCTTCTTCTGCTTTGGGTTTACTGGCAGGCCGCAAACCACTTCACGGCGTATACTGCCGCCCAAACTCCCCGGCCTAACTTATGGCAACACAAAATAAAACATGGGAGTGGTGGAGATGAGGAGGTGTCGGCGTTCTGGCGATTTACTCGGAAGGCTTCAGTAGACGCTGCTGGGAGTCCCAGCAGCGTCTACTGAAGCCAGTCCCTAACTCCCGGGGACTGGCTTCAGTAGAAGCTGCTGGGACTCCCAGCAGCTTCTACTGAAGCCTTCCGAGTAAATCGCCAGAACGCCGACACCTCCTCATCTCCACCACTCCCATGTTTTATTTTGTGTTGCCATAAGTTAGTCTCTCTGCATTTCTGCGCTGGGCTAATGCTAATGCTAATAATGCTAATGCGAGGATAATAAAATGGCGGCTTCACAAAACATTTTGGGAGTTTTGCGGGGCGTGGTTTGCAATCCTTCCAGCCAATCAGAAATGTAGCTCTTTTCTCACAAAAGAGCCGCTCGAAAGTCCCTGCTCTCTAGCAGGGACTTTCGTGGGGGGTAAAAAGGTTCACATGAACTAATTTTAGTACCGGCTCTTTTTGGTGTGAACGCGATAAAAGAGTTCACATGAACTAAGTTCACATGAACCTTTGTGGGAAAAGTACCGCAGTGTGAAAGCGCCTTATGTGACCGCTGGGTTTTTAGCATCATGTCTTGCCTTATGAACACTCACCCAACCCTTGTCTAAGCTAAACTTCTAAAATAAAAAAAGTGTCAATCAGACAGTACAATGGCTCAATACTCAGGAGCTGGTATGATAAAGTCTAGATTTAGGTGTACAGTGCATATGTGAAAGGGACTGGAGCGCACTGGTAGCCAAAGGGTTACATCGCCTGCCAAAATACAGCAATGTCCCTGGTTTGATGTTAGCCAGTGACCTTTGTTTAATCTCATAACCCCCTTGTTTCCCGTCTGCCTTTATTTCTAGGTACTGTGAGGGTGAGAAACTCCCCAAAAATAATCTTCTGTTCTGGGTAAGTATGACTTCAAAATACTGGACAAGTGTTTCACCGTTATTGATTAAAACATGTGAGAAATGTTGAGGTGAAATTACTTTTTGGTGGAATTAACTATATCATCTTGAACTCGTTGTATTTTAAACTTCATCATGCAATGTCCCTGGTTTGATTTTAGCCAGTGACCTTTGTCTAATCTCATAAATCCCTTATTTCCCGTCTGCCTTTATTTCTGGGTACTGTGAGGGTGAGAAACTCCCCAAAAATGATCTTCTGTTCCGTTCTGGGTGACTATTTCTTAAAAATGCTAATAATATCTGTGATAAATATGTAGGAATCTTTGTTTTGTCTGAGTCAGTGGATCAGATCTCTGAGTATTTAAAGTAGTTGGTTGCAGACTAAACAAAAGGAAATCATGATTCAGGCGTATCTTCAACATTTGCATGAGCTTTGACTGAGGTCACATATTGCGTGTGTGTGTGTGTGTGTGTGTGTGTGTGTGTGTGTGTGTTCCAGCTATACTGACAGTGTGTTAATTGACACCAACGTGAGGACAGCATCTTCAAATGATCGTCTCTCGCCTAACAAACACAGGAATAAACACAGACCTGAAGAGGAGAAAGTGTAATGGCTGAAAGAGGAAAAACTAATTCAGCAAACTGAAAGAAAGGTTCATTTGGGACAATCGTACATTTTGAAATGTAATCTGTTAAACTGCTTCATGTATTTCCCTGTATGCCTTTACTCAATCCAACGAAAGACAAATGGCAATGATGTCAAGCTTTTGAATGTTTTACAGTCAAAACAGAAATAGAAAATGACCAACATAGCTCTTGTGCAACAGTCTCTTGGTCACATGACTCAGAGAGAAAGCTGATTTGTTACTCTACTCTCAGCAGAATTTTCTTTGGATATTAATGAGATAGATATAATGCTTTCAACGCAACTTTCCCCAAATGTTAAGATGAGATAAAACTTGAATCATCCCTCTGGGGAAAGTGTAGCTGCAAAGAGGTTATGCTGTCTACCCTGGAAGAACAAATGCATACTTTATTGTTCCTAAAACACATTAAGAGGACACTGCTAAGGTGAAATGATACGTAGAGAAGTCGCTTTTCTTGCACATCTTCTCAGGGGTTGATGGAGGCTCACACTAGACCATTTCACCCCAGAATCAGTGTCACGTCAGCCGTTAACCCACCGATTAAATGCCCCCCCCCCACTGCTCTCACACTATCGACAATGCTCAGCTCGTTATCAAGCAGTTAGTCTTCAAAAGCTCCTGTCTGAACCCACCCACTGCCTCCAATCACCCCCCATTAACACTCCATTGAAAGGAAGTGGCTTGCTGATCCAGGATCAGGTGAGCTTAACTTTTAAGGTATGTTTATCTTTTTAGGAAAGCCAGGCTCCGACATGTTTGAATAAGCCAATAGGATGTCTTCCTTTGGGGAACTAGCAATTAAAAAATGGATTTGTAACCAAGCAGCCACTATCGTACTCAAAGCAAACGGATGAAAGGAGTATTTAAATCCTCTCACTAAGTGAAGTGGAAATACAACACTGATAGAAGACTGCAACACACAGAGAAGTCCTGTATTCAAAATCTAACTTAAAATGCACTTAAATTGGTGATCAATACATTTGGAAGCAGCATTAAACTGTTGTAGCTCAAGTTAGTTTCCAACATATTATTAGATTGTTTCTGTAGTGTTTCACATGATTGCTAAAAAACACATTTGAGAAGTTTTGAGGTTAAATTACGTTTCGATGGAACTAATTTACTCATCTTGAACACGTTGTATTTTAAACTTTATCATATGTTTTTATTATAGAAAGTTCTCATACCAAAACAACAGCTGACATAGAGATGTATTGAGGAGTTTTAAGAACAATGCTTCCTTCTAAAATATAGTGTAGTAGAAATCATAAAATAAGCACCTCAAAATCTACTCTGGCTGATACATCAGTCTGTGGTTTAGAAAACAAGGGAAGGAGAAACTGCTCTCAGGTCAGTTGTAGACCCTCATTTCTCTCAATAAACATCCTCCAATCAGTCAAGTGTTGTTCTTTGGATCATGACACTAAACTGAAATCCATGCGGACCCCAGGAAGACAAAGAACCGCGTCACACTGCCTATCTGAAATGTAAAGCCTGGTCAAAGAGAGTGAGAACTATCAGGACAGACCAACAGGCTTGCTCTCACCTTCACACCCCCCCCCCCCCCCCCATACACTGCTATGCAGTCTTTATCTGCACATGAAGAGGGGCTGAGGGGCTGAGGGGTCTGGGAAAGGGAGGAGAGGGTGATAAAGCTCTAAGATCTTGTTGACGGGTAGTTGCCCGACAGCCCAGACTCTGTCCGACAGAACAAGTGTTGATGTGTCTCGCTCCAAAAATACTGCTCCAAAAACAAGTTAAACAATTCAAGGATTCAAGGGTTCAAGGGTTCAAGGATTCAAGGGATTCAAGGCTTTTATTGTCATTTGTGCATATTTATGACAATGAACAAGTTAGGTCACAGGCTCCTACAACAGTGCAACAACAATAAAACAGATAATAGTGCAAGTAAATAAATTAAAATATAATTGAATAGAAATAGTGCAGGATAGTTTAAATACAAGTAATTGGAATATTGATATATATAAGTTGCAAACAGAGGAATGTTATGGATGTTCTTTCAACAGTTCAGGTGTGTATGGCCTGGATGAAATTCAACAATATTGAAAACAAGCTGTTTTCAATTGAAATAAGTAGAAAAACCTGCCAATAGAACAAGTGAAAATGTGCTTGTTAAGAGTTCTTGAAATAAGAAGGGATATTTAGATCAATCAGATCTTGTAATTATCTGGGAGAACTAATGTGAACTATATTTGACCAGAATCAGGAAATGTTGTGTTACAAAATAAGCCGCTAATACTTTCTATTTTCTGATGTTGGTGATTTTCTAATAAACATGTAAAGAAATATGTGTTTCATCTGAGATACAATTCAAAATAAGATTATTTGACTCAACAAGATGATGCCTTGTCTAAAAACAAGAGCTGAGATCTCACTGCAGTGTTACTTCTGAAGTTATTATGTCTTACATCAGACATACTCTGACTAGATATTAGACCAAATGCAAGTTTTTGAACAGGGTTCTTACGGTCATTGAAAACCTGGAAAAGTCATGGAAATTCAAAAAGCTAATTCCAGGCCCTGGAAAAGTTATGGAAAACAATATTTTTCCCAAAGTTTTGGAAAAGTCATGGAAATGTAACTAAAATTGCATCAAATATAATTTATATTTCATCTAATCGCCGAAATAGTAATACTATAATGATAATACATACTGTATGGTATAGTAATGAAACGTAAAATGGCATTTAACTGACGAGGTGTTTTGCTGGTGAGAGATTTGAGTTGCTTTAGCGCGTAGAAGCTAGTAAGCCTACTTGATTTGTTTTAGAGGCACAACAAGTTTCATATGCAGACCTTATTTTCCTGTTCCATGTTCAAATAAACCATTTTCAGTGGTACGCTGAGAAAGAGTCATTTATTTGGTGATGGAAAATTAGATAAAGGTCCTGGAGAAGTCATTGAGAAGTCATTGAAAAGTCATTGGTGAAAAAGTGTACGAACCCTGTTAGTAGTGCAGACGGGTCCCCGTGTCATGGCCGCCCGTGTAGGAAGTAAACCAGCGCCTCTTACAATGCCTCGGTTGTGTTTCAGGAAGTTCTTGACATGCTGTGATGTATGGCGTTGTTGCTTTTCTTTCAACTGATTCAGCAACACAGCGCTCACAGAGGCGGAAATAACACGACCTGCAATTTCCTGATTGTCAAAAGTGGGATAAATGTTGTAGGAAAAAAAAACATGGAGCTCAAACTCTGATCTTTGATTGGAGCTCTGAACATGTGTGTGAAACATTTTGAGTTTTGAGAGTTCAAGTCAGTGAGGAGAAACGTTTCCATTAGAATGAACCTACGTGCCTGTTTCTTGACATACTCATTGTACCCCGGCTCAGAACCAAACACGCCGAAGCTGCTTTTCTTTTTTATCCTCCCCACAAATGGAACAAACTTCCCGAAAACCTGCAGGTCTTCACCAACGCTAACTTATTTGAAGTCGATGCTAAAAACACTACTTTTTTCAGCTGCTTACCCAGAAGTCTTAGAACTTGTTGGAGCACCTACCGTATTTACAATGTTGTTGTTAAAGGTCTCATGTCATGCTTTTCCGGTTATCACCCGTCCCCTTGTTGTTATGAAGGTTGTTCTGCATGTGAACGGTCTGCAGAGTCACAAACCCTCAAAGTACAACCTGTAGCGAGTAACACTCTGACACAGAGAAGACCTGTCTGTGCTGCCCCAGAACGCCTCGCTGGACGTTTCTCTTTCTCCATTGTTTGCTTCCTGGGTTCTGTGACGTGTGAACACCCAGATCAACAACAAATGACCGGATTGGCCCAAATGGACCAATCCGCGGAGCCCCTCACACGCCAGGACCCCTTGGCTAACTAACAGGGAGTCCCATTGACTTGCATAGAGCTCCCTGGTTGGTAACAGACGAGTTGGGATGGCGGAGAAATGCTCTCCGCAGACACATTCTCACAGCGTTACAAACCTTTTTCTTTCTCAATATCAAGCCACACTTATTGTTTTCACTTCGGCTGTGAGTGTTTGTGTGCTCAGGATGAGTTTTGCGCTGTCTCGCTGTATCGCCGACCCGGAAACCTGTCCGCTCCTCGCAGCAGCAACGAGCCTCGCAACGAGCCTCGCAACGAGCCTCGCAACGAGACTCGCAACGAGACTCGCAGCAAGCAACGTCCCGACCAATCAGAGCACACTGGGCTCACAGGGGGGGGGGGCAGGAAGCTCCGACAAGCCGTTTAGGACAGAGAGTGAATACACAGACTATACAGAGATGTGATTTTGGAACATTGAACAATGTAAATCTATTCTAGTAGACCTCAACGATGGACATATGATCAGTAGAAATGGCCATGACATGGAGCCTTTAAGTCGAGGCTAAAACTTTTTTCAGCTGCTTACCCAGAAGTCTTTGCACTTGTTGTAGCACCTACCGTATTTACAATGTTGTTTTTAAACTATCTCTTTTATACATGGTTTTTATGAATCTGTTATTCCATTATGTTTATTTATTGTGTTCCTTTCTGTTGTCTTCTTATTATGTGTTAGTGTTGATGTAAAACAACTTTGAATCGCCTGTGTCTGAAAATGTGCTTTATAAATAAACGTACCTTACCTTCAACAAAGTCGACACGTCGCAGAAACATCGCTCTATCATTTAACTGCACCGCTGCACACAGTCTTACATTTTCATAAACCGACTGTTCATTTATTTGCTGTGTTTTGAGCGACCTTGAGTCCTCGGTTGGTCGGTTTCGCTCTGACGACGGCGCTGAAACCCAATCGGGCCTCCGTATTAGCGGGCATTGAGTGAAACAGTCAACAGCAGTGTTTCAGGGAAGCAGTGGAGCTTTAACACCTACTGTAACGCCCTGCCCTGCTTCCTGCTCTGGATTACATCTAGGCTTACAGTATATGACTCACACACACACACACACACACACACACACACACACACACACACACACACACACACACACACATACTGAGACCTTCTCTCAATGTCGCCCTCTCCCCCCGCTCTTCCACCTCCATTTCACATCGGGGTTGTTCTAACTATCATATTGCACACAAAATAAACACATGAGCAATGACATCCAAGCTTCCCCCCCCCACTTATTATCATACTCTGTGTATTATTAATCGAAAAACAGCAACACACCTAAAGCACTGAGCATTAGTGATACACAACGTACCATTCACTGCTTTGATAGACCTTTAAACACACATTACATGCAACATTTTGTTACATATTAGGGTGCTGGTAATGGAAACCCCCCCTCCAATGAGTGTTGGCCTCATTTCTAGTAATTACCGTGTTGAAGGTGTAATGGATGCCTGCCCTCTTGAGCATGCATGCACACATACTTACACACACATTCAAACACCCAACACAGTCACATATAGATGTATAAGGAGGACTTATTTGTGTATGTCGACCTGAAGCCCCTCCCGACAAAAACCAACGGGATTATTCTTTGGATTTAGATATTTATTCAGCGGGAACAATTTTTCACATATTGTGTAAGCAGTTTCTTTTTAACTTTTGAAGCATAGATGCATGCTCCAGAAGTCAGAAGCGAACATTAGGCTATGAAGGGAATAAATAACGGTCACTTGACTTCACATCAACACCGCTAAGCTAAAGGCGGCTAATGTTGGCGTTTAGAAGTCTTATTTAAATTCACCGGTGGGGTATTTTTGTATTTGATGTTGTCGAACAAAACATGAGAACATCTGAAGCTTGTGTTAACTACAGATCCTATTTCAGAATCTAACCCAAAACACACACACACACACACACACACACACACACACACACACACACACACACACACACACACACACACACACACACACACACACACACACACACACACACACACACACGCACATATATCCTTCTGTCGGATGGCCGGTCCTATCTGTTATCAGCATGTCTTGGCCTGTCATACCTGCCTGTCGTCTGCAGCCTATGTCCCAGAATGCTGACAGATAAGCCTGAGTGTGTGTGTGTGTGTGTGTGTGTGTGTGTGTGTGTGTGTCAGTCAAGCATATAAGTGTGTACTTTTTGGGATCTCACTCCACGCCGTGTTAAAGGGGTTCCCACGTTCTGCGGGGTTAATCTCGGTCCCACTCAGCGTTGTTATGAAATAGACAGTAACTTAATCTAATAATCACAAGATAAAAGTAACATGTTTTCTCTTGACCTCAATATCAAATGCAAATCAAGACAAGAAAATAATCCATAATATGACTTTTTTGTAGCCTTTAAAAACTAATAAGATAAGATCTACTTTATTCATCCCAATTTGGGAAATGTTTTCATTGCAGCATCATAAAACAAAAGAAGGCATTGCATATCAAAACAATTAAATGAGTAGGAATAAACTATTCTAAAAAAGAAACATCACAAAATAGAAATATAAATAAACCAGCTTTAGAGAGTAAGACAAATATAAAGATTTGATGTCGCAGTAAGGGAATACAAATACCTTTTTTACGGTCATGCTTGTGGTAAATCATTCAGTTATCTTGCTATAATACCAATATAACAACAAAGCATGGAACAACTCCCAACACTTCAACACACATCACCACTGTCTTCTGGATGCGACGATGACCCCGAGTTTATAAATGAAATCCAAGACAAACTGTGGGATGTCATAGAAGCGAGACAAGACGCCCACTAATCCATGACATCGATTCAGTGCAGAGCTTGATGGCATAACTGAGCATGAAATAAGGCCTGACAATCCAAACAAGCTGTGTGTTTCAGGGCACGATGAAGAGTGATATTTTTGGCAGTGTGCTTTTTGATTTTGACTCAGTGGTCAGTTGAATCAAAGTGCAGCATGTGTGGTTGTAATATAGTGGATACAGCATCGTGCTTTGGTCAAACGGGACCTAAGGAGCTCAGGAACTGAAGGATGGTTGTGCGTTCCCATTCCAGCATCCCAACAGCAAAGCAAAGATTGGGTACATTAGAGCAGTGCTTCTCAAACTTTTTCTCAGCCAAGTAAAGAAAAAGCCTATACAAATAATTCCAATATAGTGATGTTCCCTCAGTGTGTGATTTATTAACTCCTTTACAACAAACTAAGGATATTTTCATTTTATGCATGAAAAAAGTGATTTT
>NW_022990832.1:0-40000 GCF_902827175.1 Gymnodraco acuticeps
TTTACATAAATGGTGACCAAACCGTTTGAGACCCACTGAGAACTTAGACTAAGTTAACTATCTAAACACTCAGAGTCCTTTACCTCTCCTGAGCTGAGGTTATCCCGAGCTTGAATGACACACAGAGACCAATCAAGGGCTTTGATTTATGATTCAAAACCTTTATTTATCAGGTAAAATCCCATTGAGATCAATGATCTCTTTTTCAAGGGAGACCTGCAGCAGTAGGTTCCACAAGAAGACATAAACACTAGGGCTGTCAAACGATTAACATTTTTAATCAGATTAATCACAGCTTAAAAATGTTATTAATCAGATTAATCACCATTCGAACTATGTCCAAAATATGCCATTTATTTATGTATATTGTTGTGGGAATGGAAAGATAAATGAAAGAAGGCGGATATATCCATTTAACATACAGTATCTATGTTTATTATAACATTTTACTGTGTGTCAAAATGAAAGACAGCCCACACACCTATCAATCATCAAACCGTGGGGTCTTAATTCATTACGTGTTGATTTCTATCAACGGGGGAGTACTTCAGGAAAGTCGACAGAGGGGGGGGGGGGCTAGTGGAGTACTTCGTGACCACAGAGTGTGAACGTTATGATCAGCTGTTTTAGCGCAGTTCTCCAGTGAAGGGGGGGGGAGTCTCCCTCCGCAGCCGGTTGGCGTAGTTTTGGCACAATTCCGTTGTACAGACCGACGTTAACAGCAGCCCTGTCTGTGCACACGGAGACCGACTCTGTCGTCCGGTGATCTAACCGCCTTCTGGAAAAGCTTCACAAGTACGTCGGTACGCAAATGCACTTTGTGACACAAGTGACGGTACGCATTTCAGATTACGCACATAACCTGGGTACCAGTTATGTGCACCCCGTACTACAGCAAAAGTATTCTCCGTCGGGACTTCCTGCAACAACACCACGCCGTTATCAAAGATGTTCTATTGAGAAGACGATCACTACGTGACAAAAGTTTTCAAAACCGTGGCTGCTGAAATCAATCTTACTAACTGCTGTTTGTGCAATTTACTCCGCGCGAGTTGGCAGACTTTATTTTGCTTACTTTAACATAATTTTTCATGGTGGGGCTAAGCCATTTCTTGGTATGGGTGTAGCCTACCCCAGCCATACCCTGGCGCTGCCACTGGTGGCACGTATGGGGCGGGCCATTCTGCACACGTATGCGTTAAATATTTTAACGCAATTAATTCAAAAAATTAATTACCGCCGTTAACGCGATAATTTTGACAGCACTAATAAAAACATAAACAACAGAACAATGATCTGTATGACAGTGGCCATGGCGGCAGGCCACATCATGTAGACAGCCAGTCACCCTGTGTGAGGCAGACCACATCATGTAGACAGCCAGTCACCCTGTGTGAGGCAGACCACATCATGTAGACAGCCAGTCACCCTGTGTGAGGCAGGCCACATCATGTAGACAGCCAGTCACCCTGTGTGAGGCAGACCACATCATGTAGACAGCCAGTCTCCCTGTGTGAGGCAGACCACATCATGTAGACAGCCAGTCACCCTGTGTGAGGCAGGCCACATCATGTAGACAGCCAGTCTCCCTGTGTGAGGCAGACCACATCATGTAGACAGCCAGTCACCCTGTGTGAGGCAGACCACATCATGTAGACAGCCAGTCTCCCTGTGTGAGGCAGACCACATCATGTAGACAGCCAGTCACCCTGTGTGAGGCAGACCACATCATGTAGACAGCCAGTCACCCTGTGTGAGGCAGGCCACATCATGTAGACAGCCAGTCTCCCTGTGTGAGGCAGACCACATCATGTAGACAGCCAGTCACCCTGTGTGAGGCAGACCACATCATGTAGACAGCCAGTCACCCTGTGTGAGGCAGACCACATCATGTAGACAGCCAGTCTCCCTGTGTGAGGCAGACCACATCATGTAGACAGCCAGTCAATCAATCAATCAATGTTTATTTATATAGCCCAATATCACAAATGTTACATTTGTCTCAGTGGACTTTACAGTTTGTACAAAATATCAGTATGACAATACGACACCCTCTGTCCTTAGACCCTCACATCGTACAAGGAAAAACTTCCAGAGAAAACCCACAGTTTAAAGGGAAAAATGGGAGAAACCTCAGGGAGAGCAACAGAGGAGGGATCCCTCTCCCAGGACGGACAGACGTGCAATAGATACCGTGTGTAAATTGAAAAGATAATACATTTGCAACATAGGTAGTCCAAATGTTTGGAAATGCATGTGTGTATAATAGGAAGATGAATCCACGAGGATATCCATCCAGGACCTATGATCCAGGACCACAGCCACGACTCAAGATCCAGGGCTCGTGATCCAGGACAGAGGAGCGCAGGATCATCCATGACTCCGGATCCCGGCGTATATAGACACCAAAAAGAAAGACATTTGGGGAAGCTGGGTTAATCGGAACATGAGAGTACACAGGTACAGACAGAGAGAAGGAAGAAATAAGATGTCCCCCGACAGTCGAAGCCTATATCAGCAAAACTAGGGGCTGGATCTAATCAGCCCTAACTATAAGCTTTATCAAAAAGGAAGGTCTTAAGCGCACTCTTAAAAACGGATAGGGTGTCTGCCGCCCGAACACAAACTGTAAGCTGATTCCACAAATGTGGAGCTTGATAAGAACCTGACAGCCAGTCTCCCTGTGTGAGGCAGGCCACATCAAGTAGACAGCCAGTCACCCTGTGTGAGACAGACCACATCAAGTAGACAGCCAGTCTCCCTGTGTGAGGCAGGCCACATCATGTAGACAGCCAGTCTCCCTGTGTGAGGCAGGCCACATCATGCAGACAGCCAGTCACCCTGTGTGAGGCAGACCACATCAAGTAGACAGCCAGTCTCCCTGTGTGAGACAGACCACATCATGTAGACAGCCAGTCTCCCTGTGTGAGGCAGGCCACATCAAGTAGACAGCCAGTCTCCCTGTGTGAGGCAGGCCACATCAAGTAGACAGCCAGTCTCCCTGTGTGAGGCAGACCACATCAAGTAGACAGCCAGTCTCCCTGTGTGAGGCAGGCCACATCAAGTAGACAGCCAGTCTCCCTGTGTGAGGCAGACCACATCAAGTAGACAGCCAGTCTCCCTGTGTGAGGCAGGCCACATCAAGTAGACAGCCAGTCTCCCTGTGTGAGGCAGGCCACATCATGTAGACAGCCAGTCTCCCTGTGTGAGACAGACCACATCATGTAGACAGCCAGTCTCCCTGTGTGAGGCAGACCACATCATGTAGACAGCCAGTCACCCTGTGTGAGACAGGCCACATCAAGTAGACAGCCAGTCTCCCTGTGTGAGACAGGCCACATCAAGTAGACAGCCAGTCTCCCTGTGTGAGACAGGCCACATCAAGTAGACAGCCAGTCACCCTGTGTGAGGCAGACCACATCATGTAGACAGCCAGTCACCCTGTGTGAGACAGACCACATCAAGTAGACAGCCAGTCTCCCTGTGTGAGACAGACCACATCATGTAGACAGCCAGTCACCCTGTGTGAGGCAGACCACATCATGTAGACAGCCAGTCACCCTGTGTGAGGCAGGCCACATCATGTAGACAGCCAGTCTCCCTGTGTGAGGCAGACCACATCAAGTAGACAGCCAGTCTCCCTGTGTGAGGCAGACCACATCATGTAGACAGCCAGTCACCCTGTGTGAGACAGACCATCATGTAGACAGCCAGTCTCCCTGTGTGAGGCAGGCCACATCATGTAGACAGCCAGTCTCCCTGTGTGAGGCAGGCCACATCATGTAGACAGCCAGTCTCCCTGTGTGAGGCAGACCACATCAAGTAGACAGCCAGTCTCCCTGTGTGAGACAGACCACATCATGTAGACAGCCAGTCACCCTGTGTGAGACAGGCCACATCATGTAGACAGCCAGTCTCCCTGTGTGAGGCAGGCCACATCATGTAGACAGCCAGTCACCCTGTGTGAGGCAGGCCACATCATGTAGACAGCCAGTCTCCCTGTGTGAGACAGGCCACATCATGTAGACAGCCAGTTCAACCCTGGTGAGGCAGGCCACATCATATAGACAGCCAGTCTCCTGTGTGAGGCAGCACATCATGTAGACAGCCAGTCTCCCTGTGTGAGGCAGGCCACATCATGTAGACAGGCCAGTCACCCTGTGTGAGACAGGCCACTCATGTAGACAGCCAGTCTCCTGTGTGAGGCAGCCACATCATGTAGACAGCCAGTCTCCCTGTGTGGATGCAGGCCACGATCATGTAGACCAGACCAGTCACCCTGTGTGAGACAGGCCACATCATGTAGACAGCCAGGTCTCCTGTGTGGAGGCAGCCACATCATGTAGAACAGCCAGTCACCCTTGTGGAGACGGCCACATCATGTAGACAGCCAGTCTCCCTGTGTGAGACAGGCCACATCATGTAGACAGCCAGTCTCCCTGTGTGAGGCAGACCACATCATGTAGACAGCCAGTCTCCCTGTGTGAGGCAGACCACATCATGTAGACAGCCAGTCTCCCTGTGTGAGGCAGACCACATCATGTAGACAGGTCAGTCACCCTGTGTGAGGCAGGCCACATCAAGTAGACAGCCAGTCTCCCTGTGTGAGGCAGGCCACATCATGTAGACAGCCAGTCTCCCTGTGTGAGGCAGGCCACATCATGTAGACAGCCAGTCTCCCTGTGTGAGACAGGCCACATCATGTAGACAGCCAGTCACCCTGTGTGAGGCAGGCCACATCATGTAGGACAGCCAGTCTCCCTGTGTGAGGCAGACCAAATCATGTAGACAGCCAGTCTCCCTGTGTGAGGCAGACCACATCATGTAGACAGCCAGTCTCCCTGTGTGAGGCAGGCCAATCATGTAGACAGCCAGTCTCCCTGTGTGAGGCAGGCCACATCATGTAGACAGCCAGTCTCCCTGTGTGAGGCAGGACCACATCATGTAGACAGCCAGTCTCCCTGTGTGAGGCAGGCCACATCATGTAGACAGCCAGTCTCCCTCGTGTGTGAGGCAGACCACATCATGTAGACAGCCAGTCTCCCTGTCTGAGGCAGGCCACATCATGTATACAGCCAGTCCACCCTGTGTGAGGCAGACCACATCATGTAGACAGCCAGTCTCCCTGTGTGAGGCAGGCCACATCATGTAGACAGCCAGTCACCCTGTGTGAGGACAGACCACATCATGTAGACAGCCAGTCTCCCTGTGTGAGGCAGACCACATCATGTAGACAGCCAGTCTCCCTGTGTGAGACAGACCACATCATGTAGACAGCCAGTCACCCTGTGTGAGGCAGACCACATCATGTAGACAGCCAGTCCCCCTGTGTGAGGCAGACCACATCATGTAGACAGCCAGTCTCCCTGTGTGAGGCAGACCACATCATGTAGACAGCCAGTCTCCCTGTGTGAGGCAGGCCACATCAAGTAGACAGCCAGTCTCCCTGTGTGAGGCAGGCCACTTCAAGTAGACAGCCAGTCTCCCTGTGTGAGGCAGGCCACATCAAGTAGACAGCCAGTCTCCCTGTGTGAGGCAGGCCACTTCAAGTAGACAGCCAGTCTCCCTGTGTGAGGCAGGCCACATCAAGTAGACAGCCAGTCTCCCTGTGTGAGGCAGACCACATCATGTAGACAGCCAGTCTCCCTGTGTGAGGCAGGCCACATCATGTAGACAGCCAGTCTCCCTGTGTGAGGCAGGCCACATCATGTAGACAGCCAGTCTCCCTGTGTGAGGCAGGCCACATCATGTAGACAGCCAATCACCCTGTGTGAGGCAGGCCACATCAAGTAGACAGCCAGTCTCCCTGTGTGAGGCAGGCCACATCAAGTAGACAGCCAGTCTCCCTGTGTGAGACAGGCCACATCATGTAGACAGCCAGTCTCCCTGTGTGAGACAGACCACATCATGTAGACAGCCAGTCACCCTGTGTGAGGCAGGCCACATCAAGTAGACAGCCAGTCTCCCTGTGTGAGGCAGGCCACATCAAGTAGACAGCCAGTCTCCCTGTGTGAGACAGACCACATCATGTAGACAGCCAGTCTCCCCTGTGTGAGACAGACCACATCATGTAGACAGCCAGTCACCCTGTGTGAGGCAGGCCACATCAAGTAGACAGCCAGTCTCCCTGTGTGAGGCAGGCCACATCAAGTAGACAGCCAGTCACCCTGTGTGAGGCAGACCACATCATGTAGACAGCCAGTCTCCCTGTGTGAGGCAGACCACATCATGTAGACAGCCAGTCTCCCTGTGTGAGGCAGGCCACATCATGTAGACAGCCAGTCACCCTGTGTGAGGCAGGCCACATCAAGTAGACAGCCAGTCTCCCTGTGTGAGGCAGGCCACATCATGTAGACAGCCAGTCACCCTGTGTGAGGCAGACCACATCATGTAGACAGCCAGTCACCCTGTGTGAGGCAGGCCACATCATGTAGACAGCCAGTCACCCCTGTGTGAGGCAGACCACATCATGTAGACAGCCAGTCACCCTGTGTGAGGCAGACCACATCATGTAGACAGCCAGTCACCCTGTGTGAGGCAGGGCCACTTCAAGTAGACAGCCAGTCACCCTGTGTGAGGCAGGCCACATCATGTAGACAGCCAGTCTCCCTGTGTGAGGCAGGCCACATCATGTAGACAGCCAGTCCTCCCTGTGTGAGGCAGACCACATCATGTAGACAGCCAGTCACCCTGTGTGAGGCAGGCCACATCATGTAGACAGCCAGTCACCCTGTGTGAGGCAGACCACATCATGTAGACAGCCAGTCACCCTGTGTGAGGCAGGCCACATCATGTAGACAGCCAGTCACCCTGTGTGAGGCAGACCACATCATGTAGACAGCCAGTCACCCTGTGTGAGGCAGACCACATCATGTAGACAGCCAGTCACCCTGTGTGAGGCAGACCACATCATGTAGACAGCCAGTCACCCTGTGTGAGGCAGACCACATCATGTAGACAGCCAGTCACCCTGTGTGAGGCAGGCCACTTCAAGTAGACAGCCAGTCACCCTGTGTGAGGCAGGCCACATCATGTAGACAGCCAGTCTCCCTGTGTGAGGCAGGCCACATCATGTAGACAGCCAGTCTCCCTGTGTGAGGCAGACCACATCATGTAGACAGCCAGTCACCCTGTGTGAGGCAGGCCACATCATGTAGACAGCCAGTCACCCTGTGTGAGGCAGGCCACATCATGTAGACAGCCAGTCACCCTGTGTGAGGCAGGCCACATCATGTAGACAGCCAGTCTCCCTGTGTGAGGCAGACCACATCATGTAGACAGCCAGTCTCCCTGTGTGAGGCAGACCACATCATGTAGACAGCCAGTCTCCCTGTGTGAGGCAGGCCACTTCAAGTAGACAGCCAGTCTCCCTGTGTGAGGCAGGCCACATCATGTAGACAGCCAGTCACCCTGTGTGAGGCAGACCACATCATGTAGACAGCCAGTCTCCCTGTGTGAGGCAGGCCACTTCAAGTAGACAGCCAGTCTCCCTGTGTGAGGCAGGCCACATCATGTAGACAGCCAGTCTCCCTGTGTGAGGCAGACCACATCATGTAGACAGCCAGTCTCCCTGTGTGAGGCAGGCCACATCAAGTAGACAGCCAGTCACCCTGTGTGAGGCAGGCCACATCATGTAGACAGCCAGTCTCCCTGTGTGAGGCAGACCACATCATGTAGACAGCCAGTCTCCCTGTGTGAGGCAGGCCACTTAACAGGCCCAGGCCATCGGGAAACCCCCCCTCCCGATGGCCAGTCTGGGACTGGGTACAGGAGGCGTAGAGTGAGGGATCATTGTTCACAAGTTAATCGATCGCAGATGGCGTCGTGGTCACGGACGAATAAAAAAAAATAATAATAATAAAAAAACTAAATGGGTCGCGAAATATACACTGGTGTTCCGTGAGCGCCCCCTAGTGGCCCGTGAGTATATTGGTAACATTTCACATTTTAAATAAATAAATTCATTTGAGTTTTCTGCAGTCTCGCGGGAATATCTCCGCAATGGAGCGAGCTCAAGTTTCACTTTCGATTGCATGATATAGTCCAGCGCACATGTTGCCACTTGTTTTTACCATTTTCAGGCGATTTGCAATCTGTTCTAAAAAAACGATGTGATTTTGGATATTTGTGGAGTTAGGTGGTCCGCGAGTGTTTTTTTATTGGTTAAGTGGTCCCTGGTATGAAAAGGTTTGAGAAACACTGCACTAGACCGACATGCCTTTTTGTTTTGCTGTGTTTTTCTGGTGTGTTTTTCCGTTAAGCATGTCGTAACTTCTTTATTATATATAGTTGTTATTATTCATTCTCATTCAAACTCTCAAAACACAGTTGGTGATTGTTGTAACTGTTTTATTAAATGGAGTCTGGTGTATTTGAGCTGAGCATATTGGACATTAACAAATTATAGTAATCCCTGTTTTATTTCTTATATATTCACATAGCATTGGTGCCAAAATAAGCCATGTTTCCATCACTCTCAATCAGAGATGGAGCTCATAAAAACCACATGTGGGGATTAAATGCAGATTATAACCTTTCCCAATACGGTTAAAAGCCAGATGTTTGTAGAGTTTATTGTCTAGTTGAAAAAAAGGGGCTAAAATAAGTCAACAAGTTATGGACGAATAAAGACCGTCCTTTTCTCTCCACTTATCTGGGTCTGGTTTGAGGTGACAGCTGACTTTGCAAAGATGCTCTTAACTCTTTCCTCCAGCTCCTCCTGGGGGTTCAGAGATGTTCTCCAGACAGATGGGAGATGTACAAATGTTGATCTAATGCTGGAAAAACCTCTGGCTATAAATCATCCCCTCGCTTGAGAAGCAAGACCCTTCAGAGTATTTTTCCTTGAGGCTAAAACTCTTGAAGAACTCGAAGTCCTGCCAAGTATGTGTGTCTAATATCTAGTCAATATGTCCTTACACTTGCTATAAGACACAATAACTTCAGAAGTGACACTGCAGTGAGATATTGGATCTTGTCTTTAGACAATGCGTCATCTTGTTAAGTCAACAAATCTTATTTTGAGTTGTATCTCAGATGAAACACATATTTGTTTACATATTTATCTTAAAATCACCAACTAACACTGAACACTTTTGAGCATTTTCTGCTTATATAACACAACATTTCCCGATTCTGGTCAAATATAGTTCAAAATGAGTTCTCCCAGATAATTACAAGATAAATATCGCTTCTTATTTCAAGAAATCTTACCAAGCAAATCTTCACTTGATCTATTGGCAGATTTTTGTACTTATTTCAAGCGATATGTTTTTGTAGCAGCATTTTCTCCAGTGTAGTTTTAAGAGCCAGTCTTTCTATTATTATGACTCATTCTTAATATTACTAAAGAAGTGCGTTGGAGAAGAAGCATCTTGTGTTTTAAACGCCTTGAAGAAGAGGACATCTTGGCGAGATCCTCAGCAGACCTTCTGTTTTTAAGATTAAACTGCACTGACCTCCTCCGCCTGATATTTTACGCAATGCCCGGAGTGAAGGCTTTGAAAAGGATTAGCCATCTGGACTTGAGATGCAGCCAGCAGTTAAAGACACGAGTTAAACATGGACGACTTTAACGTGGAGCGCTCAAACTCCAGGGATTTCAGCTGGAGCGTACACATGAATAATCAGCATATACTACAAATAGCAGAGTCATATTCTCACTGAGAGTAAGCCTGCTAATTAGAGCAGAGATCCAGGAGAAATGCCAGGGGACGAGATGCTATACCAGCACGAGAAATATGAAATAATTATCAACAGATAAGACTTCAGTGAATGGCTTTAGGGGTCTATAGAATACATTTTGTAAATCCTTCACATTATGTCAGTCTTGATTCCTGCTCGATTATGAGTGCCAATCCCCTCTTGATTGACTCTAAGTCCACTTAGTCTTAATCCACTCAATGCTAGATGATAAACAGCTTATCTCCATAAAAGGAGTGAAGGAAAGGGAGCAGATGAAATGACGCAGTTTTATTTGAGGATGGAATAAAGCAGAATGTTTGCAGCCGTTATTTTAGCACCACTGTCAATCAAAACGGGCCTCTTAACTGTAACTGTCCAGTTTGTAGCATAGGCAGGAGGATACTTATGGGCTGGATACACACATTATATATTAACGATGCAAGAAAGGGCTATAGATGAGAGTGACACCTACGTCACTTCCGGGCAAAAATTACGGCCCCGCCCACTTTTTGGGGAAAACAACGCTGTCATTTGAACGGCGGTCGATACAAATTCTGAAGTTTTTGCCAATCCGATCAAATTATTTTTTAAACCGTGGATTTTTGGATCTTCAAAGAGCTCGATTACGATGGCAAACAATTACATTCGATCATTGGTAATCGAAAATCGGTCTTGATATATGGTTAAATTAAAATCAGTAGGCGAGGCTGTAATTTCTCCAGCTGTTACTCTCATGAGCGAGGCGGAACATAATAGTTTTATCATGCCAAAAAGCTGCTGTGTCGTTTATTGCACCTCAAACATTAAAAATAATCAAGAGTTCAGTGTTTCTGTTCTTCCTCTAAGAAGAAAGGACAGTAAAAGAAGAGCTCTGTGGCTTCAGGCTCGATCGCCGTTCAAATGACAGCGTTGTTTCCCCAAAAGTGGGCGGGGCCGTAAAGTCACGTAGATGTTACTCTCATCTATGAAAATCGATAGCCTACTGCTATATTTAACCATATATCGAGCCCGATCGTCGATTTCTAATGGCTTAATGCAATTGTTTGCCTGTCTGGCCATTGGAATCGGGCTCTTTGAAGATCCAAAAGTCTCCGGTTTTCTTACATTTCTGATCGGATTGGCACAAACTTCAGAATTTGTATTGACCGCTGTTCAACTGACAGCGTTGTTTTCCCCCAAAAGTGGGCGGAGCCGTTAGTTTTGCCCGGAAGTGACGCATTTGTTACTCTCATCTATTGTGTTGCATTCAGGGGGAAATTCATATAGGAATACAATTTAAAAAGCAATCAACTCATAGTTTGAACACCCAGAAAAAAAAGTCACACGCCTCCTATCATGACTTAAAGCTCATGAACACACTGAAGTAGGAAGACAAACATCCACATTTGGGAAAAAGGACTATCCAAGGGGCACCTGAAAGCACCACTGTAGTTATAATAACAGAAAGTAAAACTATGTTGGTCATTTGTAGCTAAACTTCAATTCTCCTGTGTAAGAGCTGCAAGGAAATGTTCTAGCAGACGCTCTATGAAACTAGTTACTTGTATATAAGACTGAAATGTACCTTGGTATGCAAATGAACCTTCACTTTCTGTCTGCTCCAGTATGCACTCACACATTAGTTACCCTTTGGGGCTAAAAATAGCGCTGTCAGAGCGGTGAGGAGAGGTGGGTCATCCCTCGCTGGATAAAAATAGAATGACAACCAGATGGAGACGAGTCAGGAAAACGCTGGGATGAAAGAAAGCTTCGGGGGGAAGGACGTGGCCGACATCATCGTGCACACACACACACACACACACACACACACACACACACACACACACACACACACATACATCTACGTCTCATACAGTATGCATCTACTGTGATAATTGCATGTTTTTCCAAATGCATCACTCATGTATTTCACTTTCTGTCAACATCATTTTGCTGATGCCCTTTCAGTGGCACGTGCCGCTCACAATTTGACAGAAATCACAGCAGTACCTTCTCTCCGCTCGGGTACCTTAAGGCAAAACACTGCTAAAATGAAACCTCTGTGATCTAAATATACCGGTCGGGCTCGTGCGCCTATCACAGATCGAGAAGACATCAAATAAAGCAGAGTGAAGGGGAAAGGGGGGAAATCATTGTTTGCCTGAAGATAAATCTGCTCAGTAGATGTAGGAAAATAGAACTCCAATAACCTTCCACCAGCTACGAGTGAATACATGAAGGAATTGTATTTAGAAGGGATATAAATGAGAGTGAATGGTGTTCATGCCTGCTTTTGTTTTGAATGAATTCGGAGCAAACTGAATGGATTACAGCGGTTTACCATCAGTGATGCTTTCAATGACTCAGCAGCTCCTCCATCTGGTCAAATAGGGACATAACATTCCCGACCTATTCATTCTCATGGTGTGTCGTACTCAATATTACATACTAATTAAGTAGTGTGCAACATGTAGTATCCTCAAAGTGCAAAACCTGCAAAAACAACTCCAATTCGACCCATCTTTGTGATAAGTAGTGTAAGGGAAACTTCTGCAGCAATGGAGAGTCAGGACTCAGAGAGACAAGAGGAAAGTTGGAGCTTTGATGTCAAACACGGATCTTTAATACAAGCATCCGCCGGAGAAATTCACATCACAAGTCACACAGTCAAAGGTTCTGACTGCACGGGTGGGTTGTCATGTCAGTTCTGACCTATCTCTCGATAGACCTTTTAACTAGTTTACAGAGAGGTAATGAGCATATTGGGGGATGGGGCGTTAACACCTGGGAACACTGAAGATATCCCCCAACTGGAAATACTCAATCACTTGTCAGTGGTGTTTAGAAGCCAGCGTTCTCACAGTCGTAGACCCCCCTATCAGGCCATACAACTGACACTTAAGTGCTGGAGCACATTCCTTAAAGGAGACAACAGAATATTGGTTGGTTATTAACGTCAACAGGCAATAAGGTTAAATATCTAGGAGTAAAGACAGAGTTATTCCCTCACAAGTAGGATTATGATTATGAAGTATTATGGCGCTTATATATCATAATGCTAAATCAGATGCTTTCTAATATGTTTTGAGGATTGTTATAAATAAAGTGCTTATTACAATAACTTGACAGAGATACAATAGAAAAGAAAGGAAAGTGCGACCACAAAAAGAAAATTAAACTACACTTTGTTTCAGTTTTTAACACAAATCATGACCTTTCTGTCTTCCAGGCAGGCTGTGAGAGTAACGGTGGGATCCTGAAGAAGCTTTCCTCCATCAAAGAGGACGAGGAGGGGTCTGGGTCTGAAGGTGAGCGCTCCCCTCTCCCCAGGGTGACTCCTCTGGGCAGGCTGGGTCGAGGCCTGCGCTCCCCTCTTCCCTCCCCCATGCGCTCCCCTCTCAGATCCCCCATGATGCCTTCAAGGACCTTCAGAGCGGTGGGAGACCGGCCCACCAGCCTTCAGATCCCCATCGTGAGCTACAACATCCCGCCGCCACCGAACTTCAGCCCCCGGTGAGGAGGCTGTGATTTTGTTGTGATTGAAGTTGTCTACCTGCACGTGCATGTTTATCCCACAAAGGGGCAGATCGTCTTATTGTTCATCGTTGTGTGTTCACAAAGGGTTAGAGACAAGCCATACAGAGTTGATCTTCACTTGTAGGCGTACAATATTTAACCACAACAGACCATGTAGCCAATATGTAAGAGAGTGTTGTACAGACTAAGGGCGCATTCACACCAGCCTTTTATAGTCCGGTTGAATCGAACCCTGGTGCGTTTAGTTCGTTTGGGTCGGTGTGAACACAGTCCGAGACCTCTTAAGTGAACTAAAGTTACATTTTTTTCTTTTTTACATGTTATTAATAACTGCATATCTATCAATCTATGTGTCCTCCTTTGATGCCAATCTTTTAATATTTTTTATTTATTAATATTTTATTTTCCATCCATCCATCCATCTTCTCCCGCTTATCCGTGGTCGGGTCGCGGGGGTAGCAGTTCCAGCAGAGAGCCCCAAACTTTCTTTTCCCTGGCGACATGAACCAGCTCTGACTGGGGGATCCCAAGGCGCTCCCAGGCCAGCGAAGAGATATAATCCCTCCACCTGGTCCTAGGTCTACCCCTTGGTCTCTTCCCAGCTGGACGTGCCTGGAACACCTCCCTAGGGAGGCGCCCAGGTGGCATCCTAACTAGGTGCCCGAACCACCTCAACTGGCTCCTTTCGACGCGAAGGAGGAGCGGCTCAACTCCGAGTCCCTCCCTGATGACCGAACTTCTCACCTTATCCCTAAGGGAGACACCAGCCACCCTGCGGAGAAAACCCATCTCGGCCGCTTGTATCCGCGATCTCGTTCTTTCGGTCATGACTCATCCTTCATGACCATAGGTGAGGGTAGGAACGAAAATGGCCCGGTAGACGGAGAGCTTTGCCTTCTGGCTCAGCTCCCTTTTCGTCACAACGGTGCGGTAAAGCGACTGCAGTACCGCTCCCGCTGCTCCGATTCTCCGGCCCATCTCACGCTCCATTGTTCCCTCACTCGAGAACAAGACCCCGAGATACTTGAACTCCTTCACTTGGGGTAAGGACTCATTCCCTACTTGAAGTGGACAGTCCATCGGTTTCCTGCTGAGAACCATGGCCTCAGATTTGGAGGTGCTGATCCTCATCCCAGCCGCTTCACACTCGGTTGCGAACCGATCCAGTGAGTGCTGAAGGTCGCAGACCGATGAAGCCATTAGAACCACATCATCTGCAAAAAGCAGTGGTGCAATCCTTAGTCCACCGAACTGCAGACCCCCTCCCCCATGACTACGCCTCGAAATCCGATCCATGTATATTACAAACAGGATTGGTGACAAAGCGCAGCCCTGGCGGAGGCCAACCCTCACCGGAAATGGGTCCGACTTACTGCCGAGGACCCGGACACAGCTCTCGCTTTGGGAGTACAGAGATTGGATGGCCCTGAGTAGAGACCCCCTCACCCCATACTCCCGCAGCACCTCCCACAGTAACTCCCTGGGAACTCGGTCATACGCCTTCTCCAAGTCTACAAAACACATGTAGACCGGAATAAGCGTATTCCCAGGCCCCCTCCAGGATCCTTGCGAGAGTAAAAAGCTGATCCGTCGTTCCACGACCAGGACGGAATCCGCATTGTTCCTCCTCAATCTGAGGTTCGACAATCGGCCTGACCCTCCTTTCGAGTACCTTAGAGTAAACTTTCCCGGGGAGGCTGAGTAGTGTGATGCCTCTGTAATTGGCACACACCCTCTGATCCCCCTTTTTAAAAAGGGGGACCACCACCCCGGTCTGCCACTCCTTCGGTACTGTTTCCGACTTCCACGCAACGTTGATGAGACGTGTCAACCATGACAGTCCCTCAACACCCAGAGCCTTCAGCATTTCCGGGCGGATCTCATCCACCCCCGGGGCTTTGCCACTGTGGAGTTGTTTGACGACCTCAGTGACCTCCCCCCGGGAGATTGGTGTTGATCCCCCGTCATACTCCAGCTCTGCCTCTAACATAGAGGGCGGAGTTGTCGGGTTCAGGAGTTCCTCAAAGTGTTCCTTCCAACGCCCTAACACTCCATCAGTTGAGGTCAACAACGTCCCATCCTTACTGTACACAGCTTGGATGGTTCCCTGCTTCCCCCTCCTGAGGTGTCGGACAGTTTTCCAGAACAACTTTGGTGCCGCCCGAAAGTCCTTCTCCATGTCTTCTCCGAACTTCTCCCACACCCGCTGCTTTGCCTCGGCCACGGATGAGGCTGCTGCCCTTCGGGCCTGTCGGTACCTTGCAACTGCCTCGGGAGTCCCCCGGGATAACAAATCCCTGAAGGCCTCCTTCTTCAGTCGGACGGCTTCCCTGACCACCGGTGTCCACCAGGAGGTTCGAGGGTTACCGCCCCTTGAGGCACCTAGGACCTTGAGACCACAGCTCCCCGCTGCTTTATTGTTTTTAAATCTCACAACCGCCCTTCAAGCCAATCAGAATCGAGCTGCCGCTGCTGAGAGTGAAACTGAGTATCTGCTCAGCTTTTGGAGCAAGTGAGAGCTAGTGAATATTTCGCTCTGCAGCTGGATGAGAGCACGGATGTAGCAAATATTGTTGTTTATATATATTACATTACATTGCATTTAGCTGACGCTTTTATCCAAAGTGACTTACAATAAGTGCATTCGACCAGGAAGACACAACCTTGAAGAAAACAGAATCATATAAGTACATCAGGTTTCATAGAGCCAAACATTTCAAGTGCTACTCAACTGGCTTTAGATAAGCCAGTCCTTTATTAGTATATAAGTGCTCTGTTAGCAGTTCTTTGTTAGTAATTGTATCGCTCGAGGTGGAGTCGAAAGAGATGAGTTTTCAGTCTGCGCCGGAAGGTGTGTAAGCTATCTGCTGTCCTGATGTCAATGGGGAGCTCATTCCACCATCTTGGAGCCAGGATAGCAAACCCACGTGTTTTTGCTGATGGGAACTTGGGTCCCCCTCGCAGCGAGGGCGCAGCGAGCTGTTTGGCTGATGCAGAGCGTAGTGCACGCGCTGGGGTGTACGGTTTAACCATGTCCTGGATGTAGGAAGGGCCAGATCCATTCGCAGCATGGTACGCAAGTACCAGTGTCTTGAAGTGGATTCTAGCAGTTACCGGAAGCCAGTGAAGGGAGCGGAGGAGCGGAGTGGTGTGGGAACATTTAGGAAGGTTGAAGACAAGACGAGCCGCTGCATTCTGGATGAGCTGCAGAGGTCGGATGGCACATGCAGGTAGACCAGCCAGGAGGGAGTTGCAGTAGTCTAGGCGTGAGATGACGAGAGCCTGGACCAGAACCTGCGTCGCTTTCTGTGTCAGCTGGGGACGTATCCTCCTGATGTTGTAAAGCGTGTATCTGCAGCAGCGGGTTGTAGCAGCGATGTTTGCAGTGAAGGACAGGTTGTTATCTAGGGTCACACCCAGATTCCTTGCAGTCTGAGTCGGGGAAACAACTGAGGTGCCGATGTTGATTGTCAGGTCAAGAGTGGGACAATCTTTTCCCGGGAGGAAGAGCAGCTCAGTCTTGTCAAGGTTGAGCTTGAGGTGATGAGCAGACATCCACTGAGAGATGTCAGCTAGACAAGCAGAGATGCGTGCGACGACCTGGGTCTCTGAGCGGGGAAAGGACAGAATTAGTTGGGTGTCATCAGCGTAGCAGTGGTATGAAAAACCATGCGGGCTAATGACTGATCCGAGCGAGTTTGTGTACAAGGAGAAGAGGAGGGGACCAAGAACAGAGCCCTGAGGGACCCCTGTAGTTAATTGACAAGGGTCGGACTCAGACCCTCTCCAAGTCACCCTGTAGGTACGGTCTTTCAGGTATGAGGTGAGGAGGGAAAGTGCAGAGCCTGAAACTACAAGTTTTTGGAGAGTGCGAAGGAGGATCTGATGATTCACCGTGTCGAATGCAGCAGACAGGTCCAACAGGATGATGACAGAGGAGAGGGAGGCTGCTTTAGCAGTGTGCAGTTCCTCAGTGACAGCAAGGAGGGCAGTTTCTGTGGAGTGACCTGACTTGAAACCAGACTGGTGCGGATCCAGAAGGTTGTTACAATTCTAGAAGTCACCAGTTGTTATCCTGTCAAAATCGAGTTGCACACTTATTCACTATCAATATCCACTGTGGTATTCAGGGAGTAAAAGTGTTGTTGCTTTGGAGATGAAACCATGTCCAGTTTGTGAATAATTTAAGAGCACAAGAGATGCAAACACGCTTCTTCCTTACTTATTGATTTGTGTGAAATTAATCGACTCTCTCTTGCTCTCCGTCCTCAGGTTTGTGTACGGGATCGAGACAGAAAACCAAAGTGGATCAGCACAGATGTTTGATTACTCTCCTAGATCACCTCAGAGTTTACTAACCAGCCCTGACTCAGGTTAACACACACACACACACACACACACACACACACACACACACACAAACACACACACACACACATACTATGTGTACATCACTTCAGGGGACATTACATTGACTTACATGCATTTCCTGGAGACTTATGCTAACCTTAACCATAACCAACTAAAATTAATGATTCCCCTCATGGGGACCTCCATTATGTCCCCATAAGGGAGGCGAGTCCCCACACGTGACTGTGTAAACAGATTTAGGTCCCCACAAGGATAGTAATGCTAGGCCACACACACACACACACACACACACACACACACACACACACACACACACACACACACACACACACACACACACACACACACACACACACACACACACACACACACATCAATCAATCCTTATCCTTATTCTCTGCATGTTTCTGCATGTGTGTCTTTCCTGATCTGTCCCCAGGTCCCCATGAAGAGGCTGACACCATGCAGACAATCGCTAAGCTAAAACATGAGGTAAGAACAAAGTGTATTTAAAATAATTGTATTGACTTTATTCGATAGTTATTGAATAAACTAACTCCCATACTCATACACTTGGAGAAGAAGCGTTAAAGTCCTACTTTTTTTGGAATATCGTCCTCGATAATCGGTCGACCCCTAATTTTTATACATATTTTATTTTGTATTCGGAATTGTGGGAAACGGTATTTCGATCTGTCTGTATACACAAACTGAAAGATTGATGTTGTGTCAAATTATCATATAATCATTTAAAACATATTGCCTTTTACAGGGTTAAATTGTGTTTTTAGTCTTGTATGTGTTTAACAGAGACACATGTTAAGGGTTTACATTTCAGGAGGAAGTGTAACACGTGGATTTACAAATTGTTAAGGACTCGGGGGTTTTATGGTTTGATGTTTAGATGATGCCTAAGAGAATTTAAGGGTATCTATAGTGTGACTGTAAGCTGTGAGAACTTCTCGATCCTCTGAGGATAGCTCTGTTCCTACATTTGGGATCGACTTTCTTTATTACTTTATTAAATATAACAAAAGACAAACTTTGTCCATGAACCATTTATCAGTTTCTCTTAAGAATTTCCTCCACTATTGACAATAAAGTTGACTTTTCCTCCATCTTCTCTCCAGATGAGCGTCCTCTCTGGTCAGGTGACGTCCGTCAGTCAGGAGCTGCAGGAAATGACTCGTCTTCTCAAACCTCTCTTCCACAACCCCTCCATGCTGCTGATGCGCGTGACTCCACCTACCCAGCATGCACCTGTGGACAATCACCATCACACTCCCTCCTGCATCCCGGTACCTGATTCCAGCATGAATTCGGTGTTAAAAGAAGATTTTGATCCTCTCCAATGTCCTCCCATCACTCCTCCTCATCCTCTTTCAGCTCCTCCATCACTCAACAGATCTCCTCATGAACACACAGTCTTACCGCCTCCTTCTTCTTCCTCCATTCCTTCCCTTTTTTCATCCATCACCCCCCTCTTGGTGGATTTATCAGCGCCTGAGAGTGAGCAGATTCTCCCAGAGTCCCAGCTCATATCCAGATGTTATTCCCAGCTCAGCTTCATCAACGAAGGACAACCATCGCTGTGAAGAAGACAGAAGATCTAAACCCCGCATGCTGCACCCAACTCACTGCATGACAAACATTTCGGCATGGGAGTTAAGATGTAAATACTACCGGCTGTTTGCAGATCTGATAATAAAATAGTTTGTTTACAGTTTTGATTTATTCAACACTTAATTATGAGCCCAATTTCTTCCAAACCTTAAAACCATCCTACAAATTAGGGCTGCTCAATTAATCGTATTTTAATCGCGATTACGATTATGGCTTGCAACGATTACGAAAACAACGTAATCGAAATATATATATATTTTTAAATAATTGTTTTCAGTTGAATTAAACTTAAAGTTCAGGGTAATCAACTGTTAAAAACATACTGTTTTTTTTCTCCAATAAATGGATGTTTTCAAAGTCAATGAATAATCGCATTTAATAATCGCAATTACAATTATTGACCCAAATAATCGAGATTATGATTTTTGCCATAATCGAGCAGCCCTACCACAAATATAGAAAGGAGGATAAGACCAGAACAAGATGTAGCTCCTTTCCAAGGAAATCCGGCCCGCCACTTAATTTGATGTGGCCCACAAGAGCTTGCAAAGAATATAATCAGTTTATTATAAGGTTACGTGCCGCTTTACAGGAGCACGTTGCCCATAAACTACATGTCCCACAATGCATCTCATTTTGTGATATGCGCACTGAAGAGACTTGCAATTATTTGCCCTAGACTTCTGCTTTCAGACGTAGTTAATTATGAAGTTATTACCCTAGATAATAATCCAATGCAGAGGAAATATTGTAAAATAATACATTATTTTATATATATTATATATATTTATCTATGTATATTTATATAGTCTTGAAGTTACCACCGGCCCATAATTCTAATGTGTCCCGCGATGAAATTGAGTTTGACACCCCTGGTTTAGATGTATGTTAATTAGGAGTCATTTTTCAAAGTTTTTGGCCTCCATCGATGGAAAACTGGACTACTTTGGAGGCCAAACTCAAGCCCTTATGTCCAGTATATTTCATTCACACTGCCAGACCAAATAGCTCCTTTGCTGTTAATTCTCAACTCTAGCATTACGACTAACACATTTCCGAGGACTTCAGTTCAATTCATGTTAAGTTGATGTCATTTTTCACCGTTTCCGGTAGTTTTTGTTCACCATTGATGGAAAACTGGAGGCCAAACTCAAGCTCACTGTCCCTTATGTCCAGTATATGTCATTCACACTGCCACACAAAGTGACGACGCAGTAAATGCTCGTTGTTAGTTTTATTGTAGCTGCTGCTAAATCTTGAATGAAGGGAATTAAAGGAGACTTGTTACTCCGTCAGCCTCCTGAAAGACTGCACCGTGGGACAAACGGCTTCCCAGTCCACAGACTTTCGATACTCGCCTTTTCCCAGCAGATACTGGCGACCTTTGAAGTTTGCGTGTTCGTAGAAAACCCTGCAGGAGTTTTCTACGACCAGTGGAAGTGCGCCAGCAACGAGGGACAATCCTCCGTCGCCTCGAACACACGACCGGAGAAGTCTGATTTGACGTAGAGCTGGAGCTTCTGAGGATCTCCGTTTGCGAGGAGGAAGAGGAGGAGGAGGAAGGGTTTGGAGAGATGTGGATGGAAAGGGAAAACTGAGAGGTGGAGGAGTAAAGAAATACAACAACAATGGATCCAAGTGCAGTGTCAGGGTAGGTTTAAACTAATATCACGGCAAGAATAACACTTTTAACAAGTCGTTGAGTTTTAAATGTGGTTTTTAAGACTTCTATTTCTCATAAGTTTCCTAGAAATCAGAATCAGTAAATCAATAAATTGACCTTTGTCAAAAATAGCTTCCTAAACTCACCTATAAAAGAAATTAAATAGCATTAATGTTTTTTTTAAGTGTCTTTTGCTGAACATAACTCAGAAACAAAAATACTTAATTGATCCTTGGGCGACATTTGGTGACATTATTTTGCTCCATTTTTAGAATCAGAATCAGAAATAAGATATAAAAGAATCTGAATAAAATATAAATATTTGAATATCAGTTGTAAAAATACCCCAAAAAACTATTAAATAAGACAGTTAGAGAACGGTCTTTCTCTTGCACTAAACTGAACAGTTAATGAATCTCACGCTGCAGTTCAGGTAATGGCCACTAGCTGTCGGTGTAGTTTCACATTTTATTTCCCATTAATTCCCATTTAAAAAATAAATAAATTAGGATGCATGGTCACACATGCAGAGCACACAGCACACACAGTGAAATGTGTTCTCTGCTTTTAACCCATCCTAGTACCAGGGGCCTTTCTCATTTCACTAATTCCCCTCCTCGACTCCTATCCTCGTGTCTTAGTCCCGCCCACAGGAGATGCGAACGGAGGAGTCGAGGAGGGGAGCCGAGGAGAGAGGAGGGGAAGCAGCAGGCGGTTAGAGAAATGAGAACTCCTCTCCTCTGAGCGGTCATTTTAAAGAGATGTCCATTAATGATGACAGGAGGCACAGCAGCCCTCTGTCTGATGGACAGATGTGTTCATGACCACTTATATATTTACTTTTAATTCATTCACCGTGCGGTATAATGAGACAATAACAGGCTACAGATGCGGACACACACACACACACACATATTTATATATATAAGTATACAAGTATGAGAGCACTCACAGCATAATAACGTAACACTATCAGAGACTGGATATATCCCCCCCCCCCCCTCTCTGGTCGCTACAATGAGGAAATGAAATTACGGGCCAAAAGTTTTATTTACAAACTATTAAAATTAAGCATAGGACACCAAACCAACTGAGACCCGTCTGTCTGCCGCATCCACACACACACACACACACACACACACACAACCACACACACACACACACACACACACACCACACACACACACACCACACACACACACACACACACACACACACACACACACACACACTAAACTAAAGCAAATAAAGAGAGTAGGCCTGTTATACTGAGTGATATATATTATACACAGTGCTCTGCTTTCTGCACGGACCTCACAGCTGTTCTCGGTGCCTTGCTCAAGGGCACCACAGCAGGGCAGGAGGTGAAATGGGACCTCTCCAAGTAGCAGTCCACACTCCATATTTAGGTCTGATCGGGGACTTGAACCGGCGACCTTACGGCTCACAGTCCAAGCCCCTACTGACATGCGGCAACAACATTAAAATAGTTATTACATGCAAGACAGAACATCACTCCAAGTTTAAACTTTATAAAGGGTTACCAGTTACAGGGTGTTACTATAAGTGTCACTTAATTAAATTGCTAAATAATTTTAATATGAATCAGCTGAGAAAATATGTTTAAATGCATTTGGCATTTACCTACATGTCATTACAAGAGACGCCACAAGAGAGCAGCATTTCCTCAGTGAAAAGACAACAAGCGCTAATATGTCTAATTTAATTGAGATGTCACTGCATCAATAAAAAAATACGGTATATGGTATTTCTTTAGGCTTTTCTTTCATCGATACATCTGGAAAAACAAGCAGATGAATACATTGATTGTTAGAAATAATCCAGTACAGCAACTTAAATGTGATTTGTCTGATAAATGTAATGCACAATGAAACTAAACCCTAGTTTCACTTAAATAATAAAACATTTAATCCCAATAAAAAGACTCGTATATATAATTTATCCCCCAAATGTGGCTATTTTAAACATTTATATCTCCAAACACAGTCTGTTTTGTGTCTAAAATAATAATTTCCCTTTCTTTTGTACAGCTTTTGGTCACCAGCGCCCACCACGAGACACCGTGTGCTGTTATAAAAACATCAGTATTACATATAGAGCTCCAAAATACACACAACATCAATATTTGTTGTTACGGGTAATAAGAGCTGGCTTGTTTTCATTGGAACCTTGTGAAAGCACTCTTTAATTGCCACGCATACCATCACACACACACACACACACACACACGCACGCACACACACACACACACACACACACACACACACACACACACACACACCACACACACACACACCACACTACTTGCTCATGGTGAGCGACTTGTGGTGAGCTGTCAGAGATATTTAAGATGATGTAGGACAGGCAAGTGTTGGCAGACTCACACACCCACACACACGCACACCACACACACACACATACACACACACACACACACACCACACACACACACACACACACACCACACACACACACGCACACACACACACACACACACACACACCACACACACACACCACACACACTACATCACACACACACACTCACAGACCACAGAGGAGGAGCGACAGGAAGGCAGACAGGCTGAGGAGTAATGATAGTGACTATTCTTCCATCTAGAATAAATCACGCAGCGCTGACCACCGAACTGCCATTTGGACAGAGACACTAACAAACATTTAAGAGAGGGACGGACGGGACGTATGGGGGAGATTCTCAGGGTAAAACACACACTTTTCTTTAACAATGTTTTTATTCAATTGTATTGCTCATACGGAGAGTTTAAAATACATAATGCAGCAGTACAGTCACTGCAATGATGTGAGATAAGTTAACTTCATAGTCTTAGTCCGACTCAACCCAAAAGTGCTTTTTCTCTCCTGGTTTGGTTAAAGAATTAAGAATTAATTAATTAATTAAAATCACAATTCAAAGAGGAAATAACTCACATCTCTGAGTTGGAATTAAAGTTGTTCAAATATATTAATATTGTAAAAAAACAAGGCTTTACTTAGATATATTAAGGCGTTAGTGACACTTCATTTAATTGGTTATTAAAAAGCAAAGACAAAACACTTTTTTTATTTAATTGTTCTTAAAAATGGCACGTTTTTCGTATCCAAAATAGTTTAATTATACTCCCTTTCTTAGTATACAGGGTATTTGTGAAAACAAGGTGTTCTCTGTTACTAAAACACATAATGGGACCTATCGTTAACGTGACATTTCTACAATGATTAACCTCTAACATACATTTTCTCTCGTTCTCTGCCATCACGACATCTGGGGAATTATTCATCCTTTCTAAATCCGGATATCCCATTATTCATTAAGTGTTCACTTTTATAGAATAAAGCTTTTTTTATCTCACTTGCTGCAAATGTCTAATTTGTATTTTTGATGGATTTGACCCCACTTGAATGTCACTGATTATTGTTTGAAGACGGTTATACATGTAATTTGTTTTCATGTATGTCAATCTGTGTTTGGGTTTCCCTCCCAAACCATGTCTCCTCCCTCCTCCATCCTTTCCTCCTCCCTCCTTTCCTCTACATGTGTGATTCTCCTGCTCTTCACTCCTCAGCAGCAGCAGCAGCAGCAGCAGTGTGTCCTCACCACTCCTCGTCATTATTCCTCCTCGCTCCTTCTGCCGGTGTTTTGCCGAATAAACAAAAAAGGGGGATACGTTGGAAAATTGATATTCTCTCAGGCTGGATTCCCTCGTCTTCACCAATGGATGGAGTTTATTCCCCAGCAAGCACAGTGACTTCTTAAAAAGTGAGTGAACATCTAGTACATACTTAAGAAGGTCTTGTGAAAACTACAGAAACAATAAATTGTAAAAACAACATGGTAGAAAATAACGCCTGACAATACATGATTTATGTGGCAAATGTCAAAATGCACATGTGAACGTAAGGAAATGTCATACTTTTAACACTATACACTCAAATAATGGGTGATCTAATGCTACATAACTGGTTTTATATATGTAAAGTAGGTCCAGAATGTTTAATAAAACCAATTATTCATCATAAAACATAACTTCATAAGAATATGTATAGAGCAATCACTTACTGTAAGAAGTGATTGAATTAAATGCGTTTCTTTGAGAAAATGCACTTAAAGATTGTTAAAATCCTTCTCAAGCGGTTATCCAATATCTGTTACACTTTTTATATTGGGTATTTATTATTTTTTTATATTGGGTATTTAAGTAAATCTACATTTGTCAATTTTATTTTACCGAGAGTTTTTTATTAGATCACATTTTTCACTTGCACTTTATTTGAGTATTTCAATGTTATGCTACTTTGTACTTCTACTAGTACTCTCTTTGACTATTCCCACACTTCTACTTTTACTTAAGCTATGAGTACTTCTCCCACCTCTTGGGGTCATAGATGAAACACTGCTGCTGCTGCTAATAATATTAATAAAGCCTGACAATGCTAGCTTTATTCCGTCTAACAACGAGGCTAATTGTGTCACCGCCGTTTGAATCCCTGCTCATTAGCATATCTCGTCAATAGCGGTTCATTTGGCACAGCTGATCCAAACGGAGCATTATTATTATTATTATTAATATTAATGTTTATTATTATTATCTGCTGTGTTTGTCCTGCTGGTGAAATCTCCTAATGCTGCTAATGCTACACTGAGCAAAGCAGAAGGAGAAACACTTCTAAAAGTTGACACAATTAAGTAAGTCATTTAACAGAATATCAAAAAGATTAAATCAGCATTCATATAATGTGTATATCTTTAGATAATGGGTAATAAATAATGAATGCATTATTATTTGGGTGTTGTATGAATGGCGTAGATCGAGTAGGGTCTGTATTTGTGTTTAAACAAACTACCAATTAAGCCGTTTTATGATAATTAATATAACATGATGAGTATTTAAGGAACACAATCTGACTAAGCATTGTTTTTGAGATAGCCTTATAGGAAATGGTTTATTTTAGGTTCTGGCACTATGCAGTTGTAGTAAACGATAAAAAGTATTGTGATAATGACAGTAAATGTGTTTATTCCCACAGTGTCATCTATTGTTGACTCAGATGTTGTTGTTTTATTGTAAACAAGCAGTACAAATAAAAAACTACAGCCAAGTATGATAGTAAAAACATTTATTTAGATAGTCCTCTGTTGTAAAGTAACATTTTGATTTATTTAGTCTTTAGTGTTTTCCATGATGGCTATGAGAATAAACTAATATATGTTGAATTGAATCGGCCTTTAGTATTAGATATGATTGTTTTGCATCCGTCCCTGCAATCAGCTATTAAGATGTGACCTACTAAGTGATTCATTCAGCACCTGCGTGGAGTTTCATTGCGTAGCTCACTAAGACGCTTTAAAGCTGCCTTGTCGTTCGTTGTAAACAAACAAACATTTTGTTTACAGCCATTGTTATTCCCATATTGTGTTTATCCTTGAGATCTAACACATGATGAATGATGTGTCCTCCTCTTAAAACCCTTGTTTTCGTGCGCGAGACAAATAACAAAAGGGTTTGTACTTCTCTGTGTCTACAAACAAGCTTGCACGATGTCCTTGAATCCCCTTAAGCCTCTGAAAAGCCCCTCTCACAGGATCATTTTGACCCTTCTCACAAACTTTTATGTGTCACCAGACCCCGATCACTTCTTCATAACCTACCTATAGTCCAATTGAGCCCATTTACTGTAAATGTAACCTCCTCGAGGACCCTATGGACCCTCTTGGGTGTCATCAGACTCCACTTATATCCCCACTTCACAGTTAATTTAATTACAGTGAACACCTCAAATGTAGTTAAATTCCCTTAAAGCTCTCTTAAAGACACTCAGGAGACCCCCCCCCCTTAATTAGACCCTGAAAAGAGGGTTATGTGTGACAGTCGGAGGCTACTGACTGTGTGTGTGTGTGTGTGTGTGTGTGTGTGTGTGTGTGTACATTTGGCCTCCATGTGTGCTTGTAAAGTGTGTGTAGGGAGTGTGTGGTCTCTTGGCGGCGCGGCCTCTGAACGTGTCGCTTGAAGTGGTTTCATGTGTGAGAATTTGGGAGAGAAAGACGCGCTGCGTTCGTTATATAAAGGTGTTTTTATATCATAGGAAATGACTTTTTTTGTGTTTGGCGTCGACATAAATACGCTTTAATTTTAAGTGTTGATCCAAAAGGCTCAGATTTAAGTGTGTAGTCAGAAGTCATAATGAAAAATGACGTTGTTTGAAACAGAAAAGGCGATAAAAACAGAAATGAATAACTCAATTTAACAGACGTAATATATTCAAGCCCTAAACATATTTAAAAAGATAGACATTTATGTATTAATTATGTAGGCATCACAGCCATGCAGATATTGTGCTTACATGTGGATCTAAAATGTAATTATATATACTGTTATTGATTTAATATCTTAACTAATTCATCTGCAGTAATTGTTTGGTCTAGAAAATGTCCATCCTAGTTTCTCAAAGTCCAAAGTGATGTCTTTAAATGTCTGGTTTTGTAAGTTGGAACCGAAAAACTATCACTTATATATAAATGAACAGAAATATTCATATTTAAGAGGCTAAAAACAGCATTTTCTGAAATTGTTCCAGAACAATTACAGATCAAAATACAACCCAATGTGCAGCAGATGGAGAAAAACTCAAAGTCAAACTGAATTTCAACATATTTTTACATGACTGTACTTTTTGAGTGTGTTTTCACATTTAATGTCTCCTCATTAATGACTTAAACTTGTTAGAGGAGAAAATATGTAGAAGGGAAGAGGGTGATTATCATAAATTGCCCCAAATATTCCAAAAATGTTGATTAAAAGCAGAGCGAACGAATGAGAGGAAAGTGTGCACGCAATTTCATTTTCATTCATTTTTGCGTTTCAGTTGCTTGTGTGTGCGAGGTGTCTGAACACGGAGCATTTCATTAGCATTGTGTTGTTTTGAGTTAAATGACAAATGAATAAAGCCTTAGTTATTTTCCTTCATGAGTGAGAGAGATTTTTGGTGACATTTCCAACGTTTTTCTGGTTTTAGTGGCCTGCGAAAAGCTCAGCCGTCATCTCATCTGTTTAATGATGAAGTGATTAATGTTTAACTTAGCCGTGGGATCTGAGATCAGCAGCACGGAGGTCTGCAGTATGATTAAACTGCTTTTTAATTGTATATTGTAGAAAGATATTGGACACCTTTTAAGGCCGCCTGGTTATAAGGGGATGCAAATCTGCTTTTAGAGTGTTTTTTTACTTGAAATGGAAGTCTTATCTTGTTAATAATCGACACCAATATGTAACGTTTTAATTGTTCTTTGTTATAAAATATCGAAAGAGTAGCATGGGTTCAAAAGGCTGCACTGTAGGTAAGACCTGTGAGTTGTTTACTTGTTGTTCATCTCATTTTGATTTGCCAGTTAGCAGATTTCCGTGGGAACAGGAAGTGATTGTGTACGTACCAGACGATGTTCACTTTGTGCTAAGCTAGGCTAATCACACCCTCAATAATACACACAGATGAAATTGATATATATCTTCTTCTGGAAAGTTGTGACAGATTCAACAAGCAAACAACCACACATGTTTTTTCATCTCAATGTTGTTTCACTAAATCTAATCAGGCAGTTTTGTTTTCAATTTTCCAGAAATTCTCCCGACAAGTATTGAAGAATACAGTTTAGTTGAAGGAGAACAACATTTAAAGAGACAATGTGTAAAAACAACACATTTAGTTGGAATAAGTGCCCAATAACTAACTGCTTAAAGACAGTAGATATATTTCTGTTATGAAGTGATGTCTTCTGTATTGCATTACCTTATACAGCAAAAAAAGGTTAAATGATATTGTTTTAAATGATGGCTCAACAGCAGGATACTTACACCACGTACATCACATGTTCCCCTTTAAACTGTGGGTTTCTTTCTCCGGAAGTTTTTCCTTGTACGATGTGAGGGTCTCGTTTTCTCATACTGATATTCTGCACAAACTGTGCTGTTGTATTTACTGTATAGTGTCCTTACTGTAAGGTCATTATTATATGTACAGCACTTTGGCTCGACCAAAAATCGTTTTAAGAATGTGAATATGAATAAAACTTTGATTTGATTTGATCGTGTAAAAAGGACATTATGCTGGTTCCTACAGTGAGAACAAACCTGGGTAAAACAGCTTTTAAATATGCTGCCCCCACAGCTTGGAACAATGTACAGAAGGAGCTGAAACTCTCAGATGAAATCACTATGGGGGAATTCAGGTCCATCTTAAAGGACAGAGAACACCATTGGTCGATGTGAGTGCTCGTATATCCTAAAATCGTTTTAAATGTTGCCAGTTTTTAATGATTTTAATAGTTTGTTTTACTTCGCATATTGACTGGCTAATGTGCCATTTTATTTGTGTTTTACAGCTGTGTTTGTCTGCCTGTCTTGTCTGTGTTTTATCTTGTAACTTCGTTCATGCTGCCCATCTTAGCCAGGTCAATCTCAATGAGTTCTTTACCTGGTTAAATAAAGGATATATTATTGAATTACTTGTATCTCATATAACACATTGATGAAGGCTTTTCTTAAAAACAACAAATGCATCTTCACAATTGACATTAATACCACATGAATCATAAAGAAATGTGCGTTTCGGTGTCCCTTACAGTAAACACAGTGCATTGTGCTCTCTTTCTTCACATCTTTCATTAAAACACATCGTTTACACCGATGTGTCTAAACACATATCATACACTCGTCTGTATTTAGTCTGAGCGAGCGCCACTTGCTGACCTGTGATTGGTCCCAGATGAATTGTGGTCGTCCCGCCTCTTTTGTGTGTGATCAACAAAGGAGGAAGTGAACAAAGCGACCAGTAGTTGATGAAGCGCTCTATGAAAGACGATACACTCCATATACAGTGTGTGTAGGTGCACGAACAACTCAGACTGCTTGTTTTACTTCAGTTTTCCGCTGGGAAGGAGTCACTGCTCAAATATCTATATACTCATCATTCTTACCCACTTCTAACTCAAGATTGTGGTCGTTGGTTTTCTTTCTTATTGATGCTTCTATCGGGATCTGACATCAAAACATTTAAAACGGTTATCAGAAGTTTTAGGAATTGTTTTAGGAAAATAATGTAAAATATAAACTGGGATAAGTGCCGCCTAACATGTGACCTGTTTCATTCTTATATAAACATAGAAAAAGTATAATTAAAGTCAAATAATATAGAAGAAAAGCATGGTGAATACTGCTATGGTTTGTGGATTAAGGCGTATACGGGAAAGCCTTTTTAATGGTTAGTTTGAATGGTTTTCAGCTCCTATTGTTACTTTTATTTATACTGTATAATTTGATCCTTATGTAAACTCTTATCTGTCCCATCCTCTTTTTACATAACAAAATGCATCTTCAAATATCTTCAAATCAATCTATCGAATGCACGCTGAAGGCTCTTTGAGCAAGTTTTCTCTCAGTGATTGTGATGTTATGTTAAATGTTTGTTGTTCATGTATCGTGTCTTGATATCTGTATATGTCGATGTTACACATGGAGCTGGACATTTCAGACTTGATCTGACCATTAAAGTATTATATCGTATCTTCACTTGTGATCAGTGTTTTCTTCTTAAGCCCTAAAGCATCTCCTTGTGTTCCCTCCCAGCTTCTCATCCTGCGGTCTTCAGGGGGATGGATCATTGTGGGATGGATCAGCGGGTGATGGATCAGCGCGGGGGTGCAGAGAGCCCCGGCCTGCGGGACAGCGTCAGCCCCGAGGAGCGAGGGGACAGCCCGGCCTCCAGCGGACCCCCGCCCTGCAAACTGAGCCGACCCGAGGTCAACGGGAGTCCGGCAGCTCCCAAAAACAGACAGAACGGGAACCCACTGAGACCCCTGGGAGGTGAGGGGGTTACTCCATAATAACACACACTTTATTTCAGCCATCTTCGGATATCACATACAACACAACACACACACACACACGCACATTTTTCATTGTTATAGCTGAACATACCAAACACAGAAAAACACTCACGCACAGATGCCCATTATTCTCTCATGCATTTGAGAACATCTTCATGCATCATCACACAAACATTGTGACAGCTCACACACACACACACAAACACACACACACACACACACACACACACACACACACACACACACACACACACACAACACACACACACACACACACACACACTCACACACACACACACACACACACACACACACACACACACACACACACACACACACACACACATACCATGTATACATCACTTCAGGGGACATTACATTGACTTACATGCATTTCCTGGAGACTTATCCTAACCTTAACCATAACCAACACATGCCTAACCCTAACCCTAACCCTTACCCTAATCCTAATCCTAACGCTAACCAAGTCTTCACCCTAACATTAATGATTCCCCTCATGGGGACCTCCAATTTGTCCCCATAAGGGAAGCCAGTCCCCACACGTGACTATGTAAACAGATTTAGGTCCCCACAAGTATAGTAATGCTAGACCACACACACACACACACACACACACACACACACACACACACACACACACACACACACACACACACACAGACACAGACATTAAGCTGCCTCCACCCTTCCTCTGAGTGAGGGCTGATTGGCTGATAGCGTGCCTGATGCTGCTGTGGTTTGGCTGCTGGTGTGTCGTCAGGCAGAGGATTGATGGAGGGTTGATGGTGTGTTATTGATCAGCTCCTGTGGGACAGCAGGGGTGTGAAGGGTCCGGGAGGAAGAGATCTTAAACTCGCCCGACAACAAATCACTAAACGAGTTATGGCTGAATGAGACGTGGTTGGGAGGGTTACTTTAAAAATGTATTCCTTTACAATTACCCGTAATCTAAGTTTCAAAATATAAAAGTAACTTATTTTCCTTTAGTTTTGAATTGCCTCAATATCAGATGCAATACAAATACATTTTTTATATAGTAATAATAGATTTATTATAGCGCCTTTAAGGGACCCAAGGCCGCTTGACATGGTGTGAACAAACAAGTTGGGCAAATAATAAAGTATAATTTAAATGAATAGCAGTGGAAGTTGAAGCAGGGGTTATAGGGTTAGGTCGTTCCTTGTTTTTAAATATACTGTAACATGTATCCTGCTAGTAATCTGATAACGTCTTGTTTTATGTATGCCAATACTGTCCAGCAGCGCTTTAAGAGCGGTTATGGAAACAAGTCTGGGGTTTTAATGTGCGGTGCAAACACAAATACAGTTGTACAATCTTACATTCACACTGGCAGCTGCCCAGTTCAACCAGAGCCTCGCTGTGAGACCACCGAGCAGCTTTACTGCAGCGCTACGTCACCGCTGAGAGGAGAAATGCTGCTTTGGCTTCTGCAGGAATCTCCTTCACACAGATCCTGTTTACTTAACACTGAAAATAATCGTAGAAATCCTCGATTAAAGTTCCTCTTTCATGGACCAAAAATATGGAGGCAATGGCATCTCTTGATTGAGAAACATTGAGAAGAGTATCAGGGTTTTTAGAGTTTCTGGCGCAGCTAAATGGGTAACCCATACATTTCAACCTTGAGACCTCAGAAATCGGGAGAATTTCAAAACCACCGCGGGGGGGGGGGGGGGGGGGTGCTGTTCTAGTGGATCGCCGTAGCTGTACTAGATTAACATTAACATGCTTATTGTAGTTGTAAGTGCACTGCCTTGCGGCCTGAAGCACCATCCTTGATGGAGCTTATGTGGGCTGGACCTGTATTTTACAGGAAAGGAGTGAGCAGAGGGTCGAGTTGTCGATTCTTGTTCTTCCTCACCCTCTCAGACTTTCAGTTGTGCGCGCTACTAAAGAGACGCGCTACCATGAAAACCAAACAATGGTGTAGCTGTATTAAAGTCCGAGTGGAAACAGTCCTGAGTAAATCTGATTTAGTCAGAAATCGGGAGAAATGCGGGAGAAATATGAACCTGGGAGGAAACCGGGAGAGGGCAATGAAATCGGGAGTCTCCCGCGAAAATCGGGAGGGTTGGCAAGTGTGGGGTAACCCCACATTAACTCTCTCCTACCACATTTCCCTAATTGATACAGATTTAAATCCAGGTTAGTTATTTAACTTGCAGACCCCTAAACCTGACCAATTATAGAAAATCAAAGAATGGGTTTTCTCCCCTTTTTTGGATTTCAAATGGTCGTCTTTATCAGATCAACCTTTTCCTTGAAATGTCATTTTATGTTTGAAACAGCTTGACTATTGTGACTCTCCGAACTTCCACCCTGAATTTTGAGGGGTTCTTTGGTAGCAGATGCACCTTTGAATGCTTTAACAAAATCAACAACCTGTTTTTTATTTATCTAAAGCTGTCTTCTGATAAGGAAGGAAAAAGGACGGAACAAAAGCGTATGAAAAATATGGATCTGGGAAAAAAGTTACTTCAACTTCCTGGAAATAGGACAGACTGCCCATACAATCTATGAGGTCTAATCCTATTCTTCTTGTATGTTTTCCCCGTGTGTGTCTCAGGGTTGATGATCCCGGTGTGCTGCGTGGTGGAGCATGCAGGCGGGGGGGCGGCGGGGGAGTGTGAGGGACATGGAGACCGTCACGCTGAGTTTGTGTTGGTGCATAAAGACCTCCTCTTCACGCAGCTGGTGGAGACGGCCCTGTCCGCTCTGGGATACTCACACAGCTCAGCTGCACAGGCAAGTGGTAAGTAGAGTGTGTGTGTGTGTGTGTGTGTGTGTGTGTGTGTGTGTGTGTGTGTGTGTGTGTGTGTGTGTGTGTGTGTGTGTGTGTGTGTGTGTGTGTGTGTGTGTGTGTGTGTGTGTGTGTGTGTGTGTGTGTGTGTGTGTGTGTGTGTGTGTGGGCAAGGTAAAATCTATATATAATCCTCTTAACGAAGCAACGATATATTTAAGAATACAAAAAAATTATCCAAAACACAACAAACTCGACTCAATATCAAATCAATAAAATATGAACACAGGGAAAGAAATGCAACCCTTTCTGTCAATTCAAATATGACAATTATATATTTTTAAGTCATGATGTATACACTGTAGTGAACTGGAACATTTTTAAGTGGATCAGTAATCCAGAATAGAACAGGGTATGATAATCTGTTTGCATAACTTTAATGAGTCTTTGGTGGCGAATTTGAGGCTCCATTAAAAGCATATTAAGGCCGTGTTTTTCTGCGTGTCTGCTGACAGCCAGGGTGGTTTCCACTTCCTGCTCAGCTCCAACCGCCTCCTCCACTTTGACAAAAGCTGCTTTAATTTCGTGGTTTCACTGAAACCAAGTCCAAGCTTCAGTGATGTCACATCCTGTTTTTCTGCCGGTCAAAGTTATTGACAACTACAAAAATAATTAAAAATAAAAGTCCCCTCGCATGTTAAACCGAATGTCCTCAGCCTCCGCCCTTCATGTGGGAAACGCAGGGATCTAGACTTCTTCATTAATACTCGTTAATGGGAAACATCTCATGGGTTTTTCTTTGGTAATTGATGAGAAATTAATGATTTCCAGCACAGAGTAATAGTGGCTTCCAGATGGGTTTGCCACATGGTTTACAGTGAGATGTTTAGACGATCACGGAAAAACGTATTTACCACGAAGGTATGCCAAAGATAAGGATTCCTCCCACCTGGTTAGAGCAAACACTGAATCCATGTGGCAGCTTCTCATCGTCTTCAGATCAAAACAACAAGGCAGACAAGATCCAGTCAACCATGAAACAACAGCCTACACACACACACACACACACACACACACACACACACACACACACACATTCCTGGTGTGTCCCGTAAACACAGGGCACTGTAACCATGCGGCCGACGCCCTGCGACCCCCCCGCCTCTCCCAAATGGCTAGGTTTTGTTCTGAGAAATAAGCATTTTCTTTTCAAATAAATAATTTTTGGCCGTAGTCGTGCATTTTTTCCCCCGGTGTGGTCACGACCAAAATTATACAGAGTCTATTCTATTTTCTTCTGCCATTGAATTGCATCTTGCATAACTCTGGCTGGACGAGTATTTTTAAACTCTTAAACTGGCACAGGGGCTTTTTTCTTTAATTAACTTGCACATTATGGCTAATTAAAAAGCAGCTATTTCTTATTTAGATTATATGGTTTACTACTCTGGGTTTAATATGGGCTAAGGTGGATAGCGTGGGAAACTGAATGAGAGTTTTGGGAAGCTTTCACTGATATCACTCACTCAGAAATAACCATTTACCGTTATGCAAACCACCAAAAGTTATTTTCAGAGACATACTGCACATATCTCTCAACCCAGTTATGGTTTAAAATGAACTTTGAAGTTAATCAATAGTCTCTCATGTCTGTAATTCTGAAGTGGGCCGGTTGCTCCAGAGCTGTTCTTGCATAGTAAAAACGGTCCATTTCTGATGTAATTAATGTTATACTCTGCTGCATTAATTCTATATTTAAGTTGTATTATTTGTCATTTTTGCACTTCGAAATCATGTTGAGTTGAAGCCAGCAGATAACTGTGGCTATTTTAGTGACTTATTTAGAGAGTGAGTTAGTGGATAAAATAAGATCGGCTTTTCTCGTTCACATCAGTAAGGCTTGATGAGGTAAATTAACACTCGCTTTTAAACCAGAGTCAGCTGCAGCGCACATTAAAACTGCCAGCGATACAAATACACATTATTCTGTGAGACAGCAGAGGGATGAGCTCACAGTGTTTACTCCGTTCATCTCGTCCTGTCTCTAATGCTGAGCTGATTTGACTTTTCTCCTCTGATTAATCAACTGTGGAGTCCAAAGAGAACGCCCTTTGTTCTTGCACCCCTATCACCACCATCCTCATGCAGTGAAGACACCACACACACACACACACACACACACACACACACACACACACACACACACACACACACACACACACACACACACACACACACACACAATTGAGGCTGGCAGGCCAAGGCCAGGCAGGGTCTGTGTTTGATTTAGCAGATCCTAACGCGATTAGGCCTGTTTAGATTTGCACTTCCAGTCACGGTAGTTGGAAGGCCGGGGGAATGTTGAACCCGGGATGATGCTGCAGGACTGAAACACTCCCCAAGACACACACACACACACACACACACACACACACACACACACACACACACACACACACACACACAATTGTTAAGAAAGCGCAAGAACATGCAAACCAGAATTCTGACAGCCGATATGAAATTTAAATCTCAACGTTTATATCTTAAGTGTGTTGTATGAAGCCCTGTTGTACAAGTACACACTAGCTATTGTGCAAATGACAATAAAACCGTTGAGTCTGTGTTTGTTTGTGTTCTCCAGGCATCATTAAAGTGGGCCGCTGGAAGCCGATGCCCGTCCACTTCCTGACGGACGCTCCGGAGGCCACGGTGGCCGACATGCTGCTGGACGTTTACCACATGGTCACACTGCGCATCATCCTGCACAGGTCAGCATGGAGTGGCTATTTAACACTTATTGAATGCTAATTATATGGGAAAGTCAGACTGAAGCATCCTTTGTGCTCCGGTCTGTCCTCTCAGTAAATACAGAGCTGAATCCCAGATCAATGCACGCTGAAGGCTCTTTGAGCAGGTTTTCTCTCTTGTTTTCATGTGTTGTGATATTTGTCCATGTTGATGTTACACATGGAGCTGCTGTGATGCAAGTCACATTTCAGACTTGATCTGACCATTTAAGTATTATCGTATCGTATCGTATGGATTATGAGCAATATTGAACTATTAAAGTCAAGCTGCTTTTAGTGGCTCTAAACAGATATTTAATATGATAAATTGTTTTCATTTCCATTGTGAAAAAGCCCCACAGAATGGTTAAGTATTCCCTTTTTTCTCACAATAACGGCCCGTCCACACAGCGGCGTGCGTTGAAAGCTTCACCATTCACTTTGAATGGGGTGACGTCACTTTTCGCCGAACTGCATTGTGGGAAGCGACGCGGAGCTTTGCTGGCGTGGCTCGCTGCAAAAGTTGAGCAATGTTCAACTTTTGAAGCCTCGGCAGAAGCGTTAGCCAATCGAATCATATGCCAGTACAAGCTCTAGCCAATCAAACCACTGCTTGTGTGTCAGGGGCGGGAGATTCATGTGATTGGTTGTTGGTCGAGTTTCAGACACGCCCGCCGGCAAGCTCCAACGCACGCCACTGTGTGGACGGGCCGTTAGAGCATACACGACTGTGTAGGTTTAGCGTCTATCACCTTTAAAACGTTATTATTTTTAAATCTTATACTGGAAGTGAAGAATCTTACAAGATAATCCATTTTTAACCTAATCTACCTTGACACTAGTGTTGATGTAAAGCAGGTTCTGAACACGGACAAAGCACTTCTTAGAGATGACTTTTAATGAGTAAAGACAGTACTGCTTCTTTGAATTAAAATACAGTATTCTAGTCATTAGAGCAGGTGGTTTTAATGAAGGAGGTTTAGGTGGAGGGATGTTTGATTGAGTGTGTAATAAGCAGGTTCTGAACATGGTCAAAGCACTTCTTAGAGATGACTTTTAACCAGTAAAGACAGTACTGCTTCTTTGAATGATTCCAGCAGGTTGCAGGTGGTTTTACCCACGTGACAGCCTCTGCTTTAATCGAATGAAAGTTTGATTGACTGTGTAATGACGAAGTGTTTGATATGGTCAGTTATGCTCGTCTGGAGGATCTTCCCTCGGAGCAGTGGAGCCACGCCACGGTGAGGAGCGCCCTGAAGGAGCTGCTGAGGGAGAGCAACCAGAGTGCGCTCTCCAAGGAGTGTCCTCTCTCACAGGTGTGTATCCCCACAACACACTCAGAAGGCCATCATTAGTCCCACAGCGGGGACATTTACAGTGTTACAGCTGAAGTGGCACCGCAGGTAACAACGGCAAGCAATCACAAGAAAGAAAAGCACGCAGCGTTTATAAAATAAAGACAATTAAGTACACAACCATGGTTAAAGAAAGAGTAGCATCTGTCAGATATACACTATGAAGGGCCAAATAACAGCTAACACAATTTCAAAGTACGATGTTATTTACATTAGGTGTGCAAGGAATAGCATATTACATTAAATACAAATGTAATGCTTTCAGACAATGGATCAGAACTTTTTCATTAAACATTCGTGCAAGCAGCAAGTAAGGACATTTTATTTTATTTTTTTCTGGATATAAATGTTTATCTGGGTTTGATTGTGTTTCTCACACACACACACACACACACACTCACACACACACACACACACACACACAAAGGCGAGATGCTGCTAAGTATTTACTCTAAACACATGTGGTTTCATCATCAGCTCACACTTAGTGCACTGTGTAATCTCTGTCTCTCACCACACACACACACACACACACACACACACACACACACACACACACACACACACACACACACACACACACACACACACACACACACACACACACACACACACACACACACACACACACACACACTCAGTATTGATAGCGTCCCATGGGAAAGGATGCAAACACGCACACCTCAATTATGGTGCTCACACACACCCTGCACTCATTACACTTGAGAGTGTGTCATTTGGACTTGTGATTTATACACAGGACTCAGTCATGATGTAATTAGTGATTAGGGGAAGTGTGTGGGTGGTGTGTGTGTGTGGTGGTGTGTGTGTGTGTGTGTGTGTGTGTGTGTGTGTGTGTGTGTGTGTGTGGGTGGTGTGTGTGTGTGTGTGTGTGTCCCCGCCTCATGTGAGTTTTAATCCTCCGTGTTTCCCATGTTGGGATTTCACTTCACGTGCTCATCTTCTCATCTTCTGCGCTGAAGACCACAATGCATGCTGGGAAAGGAAGGGTGGATGAAGAGTTTTGATGAAAATGAGTTGACTCGTTAAGTGTTTAAAAGAGGAGATTATGTTGTTTTAATCCTCCTTTTTATGTAGGCTGCAACATTATGTTGTCTAAGTGATTGTGTTTTTGTCTCCTCCTCTCTTCCTATCAGAGTATGATCTCCGCGATAGTGAACAGTTCCTACTACGTCAACGTCTCCACCTCGAAATGCCAGGAGTTTGGACGCTGGTACAAGAGGTACAAGCGCATCAAAGGTAAATATCAAACCTCCGTCTCGTCCATTTTACACAACACACAGTGGATTTTCCTCAACGCCTTATCGGGTATGGCACACAGTGAATCCTCAATGCGTTACATTTGTGTCAAAGATTGCTCTTAAGCTTTAAGTTATGTAACAGCTACAAGCACTTAGTGTACATGTTCATGGTGTCATTTAAACACCTTGAATCAAGTGTTGGATTGATGAGACTGGTATAAAGTAAAGGGTCAAACTGAAATCTGTACTCAATAATTGACAAATTGTGAAAAAACTCTATTCTACACTATTTTAAATTCACCAGTGGGGTTTTTACCGACATGTTTTTTCATCATGTAACAAAAACGTGAAAATCTCTTCAGCTTCACCACAGACCTTATTTCAGGCTAGCAACCAACACTCTGGTTCCAGGCTGTCGCAGGTGTCGCTTCACTTTAATCTGTTAACTAACTTCTCTACTTCAGTGTCTGTCTTTCTGTAAGCTCGTGCAGTTTGATTGGTCGTCGTTAAATACACTTTTACAGTATTAGTAACTTGCTCTCTGCACTTAAACTTTATACTTTATTTGCCTCATGTTGCTTTAAAAACTCATAAACGTTCCGACTGTCAGAGCCCTTTGTGAAGCTGACACTCTCTGCTAATCACAAACAGACGTAATACGTCTCACCTGCCTGGCTGCCTTTTGTTTTTGGTATTTAGTTTTTTTAAATGTGATGCTTTTTAGAGAAGTTTCCCCATTTTTCTGTCCACCCCCTGTGTGTCCAATCTGATGCAGGCGACGTCTGCCACCGACAGCTCTCCGTAGGAAGGAGCTGTCACACATGCTTTGCATTAATGTCACCCTTAATACACATGACACAACTAAATGCTCTTTACTCCTAATGGGAAACAGCAGCAACCCCCCCCCACACACACACACACGCACAGACACACACACACACACACACACACACACACACACACACACACACACACACACACACACACACACACACACACACACACACACACACACACGTACAGACAGACACACACACACA
>NW_022990832.1:45000-62509 GCF_902827175.1 Gymnodraco acuticeps
AACTTCCTGAACCTTCCCGAGGGCGAGCGAGACCGCATCTACCAGGAGGAGAGAGAGAGGAGCACCAACTCCAACCACAACCTGTCAGTCAACCACATCTCCAGCCCCAACACACACCGCCTCCCACAGGTACACACTCACACACTCTTTAGTATAGGTTTATTTATTCTACTTTCTACGGTTTTCTCTGCAACCTTGTGAGATTGTAAGGCAGCTCATCTCAGTGTGTGTGTCTCTGTTTGCAGACGAAGTGCATCCTGTCTGCTGTGGAGCTGCCGCTGAAGCTCGACTCTCAGGGCAACATCTCGTCAGGAATCTACGATGAGATCCAGCAGGAGATGAAGAGAGCGAAGGTGTCCCAGGCGCTGTTCGCCAAGGTGGCCGCCAATAAAAGCCAGGTCAGTCCCACAGAAACAGTTATTTTTTCATTCTTTGAGATGCTTTCCTTTGTTTCTATAATATCACCCTTAGAAATATATAAATGGGCTGCAGATGAACTTGCTTTCACAAAGAAGGTCACACACTTTACGTTCAATATTCCTATTTTCAACACTTAAGATTGTAAATAATGAAACCACAGATTACCGACACAAAAAGGGAGGACTATCAACCTTTTCCGTTTAACAAATCGAACAAATACTTATTCTGTCAGATTGGGAGATCAGTCCCTAAAAAACTCTTCAAAAGTTCCTCTAAACACATATGTTAATCTCTCCAATGGCTAAATGGACGTCAGCTTTTCAAACGATGCTAAAAAAATACATTTAAATAAGTTAAATGATCTCGTTATATGCGGAATAATGTTTTTAAGAAGTACTGTAGACACATGAGCCTTGTGTAATACATCCGGGCTGATTTGATGACGTTTAAAGAGTTGATGAGTATGTTACATGCAGGTGTGTGTGTGTGTGTGTGTGTGTGTGTGTGTGTGTGTGTGTGTGTGTGTGTGTGTGTGGTGTGTGTGTGTGTGTGTGTGTGTGTGTGTGTGTGTGTGTGTGTGTGTGTGTGTGTGTGTGTGTGTGTGTGTGTGGTGTGTGTGTGTGTGTGTGTGTGTGTGTGTGTGTGTGTGTGTGTGTGTGTGTGTGTGTGTGTGTGTGTGTGTGTGTGTGTGTGGGATCTGATTACCCGTTGTGGTATGCCATCATGTCTCCATCCTGGGATAAACAATGCGGGCGATGGAGGGAGAGATCAAAGTCTGTAAAGAAGGGGGAGAGAGGGCGAGACAGAGACGGAAAGGCGATGGGTTTTAAAACAATTTTCTTTTAACAAACTCCATACAAATTATTTACTACCAACACAAATGGGAAGAGTGTCTCCTAATGTTTAAGGGACATCTAGAGAAGTCTGAAATGACAACGTGGTAAATGGATGAAGGAGGCGCAGAGGAGAGGGAGGAACAGAAGGAGGCAGGACGGAGGAAAAGAGAGACAAGAAGACGGAGGGATGATCACATTATTACCATTAATTTCCAGGCTGAAGGCTGCGCATAAACAACAGCTGGTGGCAGATCCTGGGTCAGCCTAGCAGAGATAATCTAATCTTCACACACACACACACACACACACACACACACACACACACACACACACACACACACACACACACACACACACACACACACACACACACACACACACACACACACACACACTTGCAGACGCTCACTGCTCCCCTCAGACTTTTTCCTTCCGTTTTCTTTCCTTTTTTATCTTCTTTTATCATCCATGTACTATTCTAGTAAATAATGTATTTATTTTATCATTTTAATAAACCCTAAACAAATAAACAAACCCTTATGACCCCAGTTAAATGTTTGTATTAACCATTTGTAAAACACAATGTTTAAACCACATTTTTTAACCACAAATATTGATTAAAAAGTATTTAGACTGTTTCTAAAAAGCCAATAAATGTGCGGAATGACATATGTGATATACAGAACAGCTTTCAGTCACTCAAGCAAGACTTTAGAAGAAAACATTGACATAAAACACAGCAGAGAAACAAGGGACAAGAGACATGACAAGTTGAAATTAAGCATTTCAAAGACCCTACTGCTTACAGAACGAAAAAACAAACAACATTTGCCACAAAAAGTTTTCCTGAAACAAAACCCTGCCTTTTAGAAACTAAGTGCTTTTACAGAAAGTCATGAAATGATCACAGGTTGAGTAACTGAGCGCCTGAATGTCCTGCAGGGCTGGCTGTGTGAGCTGCTCAGGTGGAAAGAGAGCCCGAGCCCAGAGAACCGCACCCTGTGGGAGAACCTGACCAACATCAGGAGGTTCCTGTTCCTCCGTCAGGCCGAGAGAGATCAGGTCTACGAGGAGGAGTCCAGGCAGCAGCACAGCGAGAGGCTGCACACCGCCCTGCACGTCCCCGAGCAGCAGGTACACACCGAACAGTCGATGGTATACACCGTACAGTCTGTGGTACACACCGTACAGTCTGTGGTACACACCCTGCAGTCTGGTACACACCGTATAGTCTGTGGTACACACCGTACAGTCGATGGTACACACCGTACAGTCGATGGTACACACCGTATAGTCGATGGTACACACCGTATAGTCGATGGTACACACCGTATAGTCGATGGTACACACCGTACAGTCTGTGGTACACACCGTATAGTTGATGGCAGGGGTGTCCAAACTGTTTTCATTGAGGGCCACATACAGAAAAATATTCGAAGGACTCATAGAGGTCAGGTTTATTGCCTCATAAGTGAAGTTAGCAAAATCAATCAAATGTAAATAAATGATGCTTGATGCAACAGCCTACATGACAGCTTTCCACAAGGTTTCATTTACTTTGTTAGCAGCTCATTCCTTAAAACAGAAGCCTTAGATTGCTTATCATAAGAGGAAATAGGAAGGGCTTTTTTCTCATCAACTTCGATTTGTTAGAACATATTTTCAACTTGAATTGACTGAAAGTGGGCTTATTAACACATGAACACTACTGTGTAATATATGTTTACAGATATATTTAAGAAGTACAATACAAGACAAGCTCAAGTTTCATTTGTGAGCCGCATGCCATTATACTTTGCTGAGGGCCGATTCAAAATAGTTTGGACACCCCTGGTCTATGGTGAACACCAGATCCAGCCAGAACAACCAGGAAGTCCCACTAACATGTCAGATGCACCTTCGAAACATTAGTTTTACTCAGGAAATTGGAGAATTTAAAGAGGCCCTAACACACAGCATGCCAGATCATTACTTTCACTTAGGAAATCAGTGATGAAATGTGGTTAGTTTTAGATTAAAACTGCTGAAAATCTGTCTACAAAGGGGAAAAGAAAGCATTTTTCAAAACGCACAACCACTCTCACGACTCTGCAGCCATGTGCGAGCTGAAGACACAAATCAAAGTGTTTTACGAGTGAGAAATCCGAACAGCAGCATGCGATTTCTTCTCACAAAAGTTCCCTCCGTCGGATCCCACCACCTGCTCCTCTCAGCAGACCTCCTCTTTGTCATACTTGTGTCCCATAAGTCATTGAAAATAGAAGTGGTAAATGACCAGCCCACACATTTCCTGCTAAACACTCCTCCATCCCACCCTCTCCCCGAAACCAAAACGCTCTCCAGTCTGGCCCGAAACCTCAATATTATTCAGAACATTCCCTGTAATTATTGACGCAGAGAAAAGGGGAATTGCCATTATCTTTATTTAGGTCCTTTAATTTTGATGGACCACAGATTTATGGGGCTGGATTCCTGTGTTTGGGTGTGTGGGCCGCCCCACCCTGTTAATAAGTGTGTGCTTGTTTGTATGTAGAAGTTGGGAATTTAGCGTGCATGTGAGCTGGTCACTGACACTTCCGCTTGTACTACATTTCCCATAAAGACTCACTGAAGAGTTTATTATAGTCTAATAACATATCATGAGGCTTGCTCACATAGACTGTGATGCTGGATCAAAACTGAAGTGCCTTTAAATTACTTTTGTCCCGTTCTCTGTTCATTTGATATGCTCGTAAAAACCGTTTGTCTTTGTAATCATTAGGCGTCCCTCTGTGATTTCGTGTGGTCATTGTGCGTCTCTCTGTAGTCATTTTGTGTATTTTTGTTCGTCTTTGTAGTGGTCACATTATAGTCATTTATTTCTCATTGTAGTCAGTGTAGTCCCTTTGTAGTCATTTCTTTCTCTCTGTAGTGGTTTGGTGTATTTTTGCTCATTTTGTGTGTCTTTGTTGTACGGTCCGTTCAGAAATACATATTATAATATTACCAGAAGAAAACGGATAACTCCGGTTACATTTCAAAGGTATTTCACTCGAGAAGACTCTCGAAGGTACAACAGACCTCACATGGTCTTTGCTATGTGCAGATGTTCAGGAGAAAAACGTTTTGTTTGCTACGTTTATACTTATTGGAGGTCTCTCTGGTGGCCACCGGTTATCGTTTAGTTTGTTATTCCTTAAGTCAGTCATGTGAATATCTCAAAAACAGGACCACTACCAAGGAGACGGTCAACGTCTACCAACCTCTGCAGTTCGTCTCATAAAGTAAAGACATAAAGGCAGCATGGACACGAGAAACAGTTTCTCAGAACTATAAATATATATAAGTCATACAAAAAAAATGAAATAGTGCCAGCTCGGGAGTTTAGCAGTCTTATGGTCTGTGGGATAAAACTGTCCCTGAGTCTGGTGGTCTTTGTCCTGATGCCGTAGTACCTTGAGCTTTGATTTCAATATGTATGACAATTAAGGTAGGCAGTTCTGACTTGTGTGTTATTTATGTGTTTTTAACAATTACACATTACCTACTCATTTTGCTCTCGTTAGTTACGTGCTGTAGTATAGTGTGTGTTTGTGCGTGTCTTCCTCCCCCCACTCTTTCTGCAGCTCCCTCAGGTGTAGGCATTCAGCAATCAGGGCTAAGAATGTGCTATCTATAATGTACTGTAACATCCTATAATGTACTGTCACATCCTATAATGTACTGTCACATCCTATAATGTACTGAACATCCTATAATGTACTGTAACATCCTATAATGTACTGAACATCCTATAATGTACTGAACATCCTATAATGTACTGAACATCCTATAATGTACTGTAACATCCTATAATGTACTGAACATCCTATAATGTACTGTAACATCCTATAATGTACTGAACATCCTATAATGTACTGAACATCCTATAATGTACTGAACATCCTATAATGTACTGAACATCCTATAATGTACTGTAACATCCTATAATGTACTTTAACATCCTATAATGTACTGTAACATCCTATAATGTACTGAACATCCTATAATGTACTGTAACATCCTATAATGTACTGAACATCCTATAATGTACTGTAACATCCTATAATGTACTGAACATCCTATAATGTACTGAACATCCTATAATGTACTGTAACATCCTATAATGTACTGAACATCCTATAATGTACTGTAACATCCTATAATGTACTGTAACATCCTATAATGTACTGAGCATCCTATAATGTACTGAACATCCTATAATGTACTGTAACATCCTATAATGTACTGAACATCCTATAATGTACTGAACATCCTATAATGTACTGAACATCCTATAATGTACTGAACATCCTATAATGTACTGAACATCCTATAATGTACTGTAACATCCTATAATGTACTGTAACATCCTATAATGTACTGAACATCCTATAATGTACTGAACATCCTATAATGTACTGTCACATCCTATAATGTACTGAACATCCTATAATGTACTTTAACATCCTATAATGTACTGAACATCCTATAATGTACTGAACATCCTATAATGTACGTGACCATCCCTATAATGTACTTTAACATCCTATAATGTACTGTCACATCCTATAATGTACTGAACATCCTATAATGTACTTTAACATCCTATAATGTACTGTAACATCCTATAATGTACTGAACATCCTATAATGTACTTTAACATCCTATAATGTACTGTAACATCCTATAATGTACTGAACATCCTATAATGTACTGAACATCCTATAATGTACTGAACATCCTATAATGTACTGTAACATCCTATAATGTACTGAACATCCTATAATGTACTGTCACATCCTATAATGTACTGTAACATCCTATAATGTACTGAACATCCTATAATGTACTTTAACATCCTATAATGTACTGAACATCCTATAATGTACTGAACATCCTATAATGTACTGAACATCCTATAATGTACTGTCACATCCTATAATGTACTGTCACATCCTATAATGTACTGAACATCCTATAATGTACTGTCACATCCTATAATGTACTGTCACATCCTATAATGTACTGAACATCCTATAATGTACTGAACATCCTATAATGTACTGTCACATCCTATAATGTACTGAACATCCTATAATGTACTGAACATCCTATAATGTACTTTAACATCCTATAATGTACTGAACATCCTATAATGTACTGTCACATCCTATAATGTACTGTAACATCCTATAATGTACTGTCACATCCTATAATGTACTGTCACATCCTATAATGTACTGTCACATCCTATAATGTACTGTCACATCCTATAATGTACTGTAACATCCTATAATGTACATCTTTACACAACAAAAGTTAAATTTGAATCCTTCCCTTTCTGTCCTACAGGTGCTCCACAAGCCGCCCCTGCCCCCCCTCACCTCTCCCTCTCCGGTTCATGAGGACCCTCTGCCCCTTCCTCTGCTGGTCCTTCAGGGCTCAGAGGACGGGTCTCAGAGTGGGAGGAGCCCCGGCCTCTCTGCTGGTTCTGGTTCTGGGGGACAGAAGAAGGCGCGGTCCCGGACGCGGATCTCCCTGGAGGCGCTGGGCACCCTGCAGAGCTTCATCGGGGACGTGGGGCTGTACCCCGACCAGGAGGCCATCCACACCCTGTCCGCCCAGCTGGACCTGCCCAAACACACCATCGTCAAGTTCTTCCAGAACCAGCGCTACAACAACAAGCACCACAACAACCAGGTCCTAGAGGAGGAGGAGCGGGGGAGCCCCAACGAGGAGGGGGTCAGAGGGGAGTCTGTGTCTGAGGAGTCTGGAGAGGACGGGGGAGGGTCCGTGGAGGAGGGAAGAACAGAGGGAGGAGGAGATGTGGAGATGGAGAAAGAAGAAGAAGGGGATGATGGGAAACCCCCGTCCACTCTGTCCCCCTACAGCAGCCTGGACAGCCCCCCCTCTGCAGAGCAGCAGAGATAACACACTGTGAACACACACACAGATGACCTGGGAACACACACACCTTTACAGAGCTGAGGATCAGAGCTCGATAAAATCTGAGGAGAATTATATATTTAAGTAATGTCGGACTGAAAAGGGATCGGAGACACTTCCAGTATTTGTGCTTTAACGCTGCCTGAAGACGAGATTTGACACTCTGCTGAAATACGTTCTTTTTTGTTGGGTTCCTTTTTCTTGAATCTGAAATCTTCTCAATATTGGTGGTACTCAAAGTCGTCCTGCAGCACAATCCACTTCTTTTAAAGTTCTGTCACAGCACAAAGCTTCATCACAATCATTGTCTTAATATAATAACATGGACGTTTGTATTTAGCTGTGATAAGGAATGGATGCTGATTATCTCAAAGGACAGAGGAGAAGTGGATTATGCAACACGAGAGATTTGACATGTTTATTTATGTTTTTTATGTAGAGTGACGGAGGTTTTCACTGAGGGTGTGAGCAGTAGTCTGCTTTTAATTGGATTTGACATGGTCTACCAATATAAAAGAAATCGTTTCTGACCAGAAATGCTGAAAGTCAGGAATCTATCTTGGCAAAAATGTGTCGAAAAGTCAAATTTGAGGGACATTTGAGACTTAATGTGGTCCTTAAGCTCCATTGATGCTTCAAAATGAACAACCATTCTTTATACAAATCATTTCCCAACTGTTTTAAGTCTTCAGCTAACCTTGTTCTGGTCAGATATTAGAAATAAATACAAATTAAGACAGAAGCTGAAGTCGTGGTAATTGCATTGGGAAAGTCGTACCTCAAATTCTTAATGACATACATAAAAACGAGCTCCATGTGAAACTGTCTACCCTCCCTTTTATATTTATTGCTAACTTTATATTGACTTAAATCGGAGTATTATTGTAATTACATTTTTGCTATTATTTTCTTTGATGTGACAAAAACAGGATCACAGTGTTACGTTTATAGGATCCTTTATTTCTAAAACAGACTTGAGACATTTTTTTGTTCGCAGACATTTCCGTACGTTATGATGTAAATGTTGACAACGGATCAGATGTGGGATGCAACCACTGTCACTGATCTCCGTCCTGATGGAGCACAACGAGTCTCTGATCTGTTTCCACTTTGATGTTTGATTCTGTTGCGAGCGGGACATGAAATTCTGATAAAACTTTTACAAAATGTTCTTTATTTGTGGAAAATGTGCCCCGTTTGTGCTGAAGAAACCTGTACTAACCCAGTTATCTACGTCATTGTAGACGTATGTGCTTCTATTGGCTAGCGCTCCATCTCCAAGCGGTTGACCTATCACAAAGGAGCCGGCCAGCTGACCAATTAGAGCAGACTGGGCTCTGGTTTCAGACAGAGGGTGAAAAGAGGTGCTGCAGCACAGGCAGTATGAGACACGTCACAGGAGAGACACTAATACTAGGATATGTGCCCCTTTAAAATGCACAGACGTGAGAGAGGCTTCATGTTTCCGTGTGAAAGAAAGCGAGAAATCTGTCATTCCACTCCCGATCCTCAGCCTTCACATATCCTCAACTCTAACCACAAACTTTATAAAAAGAACAGCTGTGAAATGCAAATGTTACCACAGACATCATGTGTAAAAATAGCAGCTGTAAAATGCAAAGTGTACAATGCATTAAGGGAAGGGGAGGGGTAAGACAAGTCCTCTTTAACTTCTGAGCCGAGTCTGAGACACAAATGAAGGAGAAGGAAGGCTCTGAAGCAGCGTGAGTGTGAAGATGATGAATGAGTGTGTGAGAGTGTGTGAGGGTCCGGTCCTCAGGGATCACTGCAGGCTCTGCTCTCAGCTGTCGCTATCGGGATAAAGGTGAAGCCCACAATCTGTCGTCCATCATCTCATGACAGAGGACTAGTGCACCCTCCTGTTGTGTGTGTGTGTGTGTGTGTGTGTGTGTGTGTGTGTGTGTGTGTGTGTGTGTGTGTGTGTGTGTGTGTGTGTGTGTGTGTGTGTGTGTGTGTGTGTGTGTGTGTGTGTGTGTGTGTGTGGCCTAGCATTACTATACTTGTGGGGACCTACATCTGTTTACACAGTCACGTGTGGGGACTCGCCTCCCTTATGGGGACAAATTGGAGGTCCCCATGAGGGGAATCATTAATTTTAGGGTGAAGACTTGGTTAGGTTTAGGGTTAGGCATGTGTTGGTTAGGGTTAAGGTTAGTCTCCAGGAAATGCATGTAAGTCAATGTCCCCTGAAGTGATGTATACATGGTATGTGTGTGTGTGTGTGTGTGTGTGTGTGTGTGTGTGTGTGTGTGTGTGTGTGTGTGTGTGTGTGTGTGTGTGTGTGTGTGTGTGAGAATGGTAATATATTTGGGGTATGGCATTCATCTGCAGATGTTTTGGTTAAAATGAGACTAGACTTTTCTAGTTTTTGAACCATGACAAAGACCAACACTTGACCTGAAATAGACAGTGCTAGTTTTTTTGTATTGTTTAGCTGATAGCAGGAAAGTGCTTTTTACGAATGAAGCAGTTGTTGATAATTTGTGATTCTCTGGATTCATTAGAAACAGATTAGTGATCGACTCGTAGCTTTAACTCTGAGCAGCTTCTTGTCTGTAACTTGCCAGGACACCTGACAACAATTTGAAGTAATTTAGCAAGTGCCACGCTAACAAATGTCTATCTCTCCATCTGTCAACCTCTCCCCGATTAAGTGAATACTTATTGAATAATAGTTTTTTGTGTGAATTTACAGATTATAAGTACTGCTCCCAGTGGGTCTGTTAATGGAGCCCCCCCAGGCAGAACTTGTGGTAAGCCTCCATTAAACATGACATATAATTACGCCGAGTGGAGCCAACATTTTTTAATAAGTTGTAACAGATCGGCTAAACTGCTTTATTTGAAGATAACATTTAAATTGAGTGCACCTGAATGACCCCTCATTGCACGAGAAAAAGGTTTATTACAGGAGAGAAGTCATTTTGAAGTAATGTTAGCTTTGTTTTCCATACTGAATATACACTTACCAAAAGTTAACAAATCGGTCCTCTTTGGTTTCCCTGTTTCACATTACATGATTTTCAACTGGAGTGGAAACCAGGATGAGAAACGTTGTTATAGAAAAAGCAACTGCATTTTACATGAGGAGGCCTCGGGGAACCCTGACACGAACTCTCCATCTTCACTAGTTAGATGTACATGAGCTCTGTGTCATTAAAAACTAGTTTAGTTTAAAAAAAATCACAGCTAAAGCATAAAATGTGCTCTTTTTGTGTGTGTTCATCGTAGTTAGCTCACATCTAATGTTACAACTGCATCAGTGAGTGTGGTGCGCTCCACTGGACTTCTGCTCACAGCTGGCTATTAGAGCCGTATGGCAGGCTGATACAGGGCCATTAGAGGTGTGTGTGTGTGTGTGTGTGTGTGTGTGTGTGTGTGTGTGTGTGTGTGTGTGTGTGTGTGTGTGTGTGTGTGTGTGTGTGTGTGTGTGTGTGTGTGTGTGTGTGTGTGTGTGTGTGTGTGTGTTGTGGGATAGGGACGCAGGTGCTCGGTGCGCTGATATTACCCAGGATGCTCAGGGTAGGGGCGCAGGGGTTATGGGGGGGAAGAAGTCTCTCTGTGGAGCTCGCAAACACACCTGTGATCCCCTGCTAGCACGCTCACACACACACACACATACACACACACACTCTGCCCCCCCCAGCCCCTGCGCTGCAGCACGTTAATACACACTCTGATAAACAGGCTAATACTCGCAGCGGCAGCACTTTACACACCATTGAACACAACACACGGAGATCAGTGAAGCCAACACGTGGCTCTGTGTGTGCGTGTGTGTGTGGTGTGTGTGTGCATTGTAATGCCATGTATGCAACAAAAAGTGTAAAAGGAGGCATTCCAACCTCATTAGGGAAAGTTGTGCACTAAAGAAAGGCACACAAGCACTTTTTGTATACAAAAGAAAGAAAATTCAAATTATGTTTGTAGTTTTTGCTGAAATGTTAGTGCCTAGCTTCATTGCTAATATCTGGGGATGAACTGTTTTGTTATACAACTCGAAAAGAGTTGACGAGCACACAAGCCATAATACATGTTTTTAACAATTAAGCCTCATTATTGTTGAATCATTTCCTATTTCTCAACACTTTCTGATTTAACTTCAATTTACTCTACTGATTCTATAATGCAGTAGACAATTAGAGTGACACTTCATGTGCATTCTCCTCCCACCTCTATGTACTATGAAGTGGTTAAAGCAATTATATAACTCTATTACAAATATGAATGAAAAACACTCAAGTTTTGGTCCATGACACACACACACACACACACACACACACACACACACACACACACACACACACACACACACACACACCCCACACCCCACACACACACAGATGGTGAAAACACCCCTAAAACACCCAAAGATGAAACGAGTCAGAAAACAACCACATCACATCAACTTAAAAACATTTCATTATGGTTTTGATCTGCGCCGCTAAATCGCGTTACATTGATCCAGTAACATTTTTACACCCACAAAAAAAGATATTTCAAAGCGAGTCCCTTCAAGAGGAAAATGAAAAGCAATGAAAGACTAATAGGGGCTTCTCCAAGTCTGGAATCTGATGATTTAGTGGTCCATTTATGTCAAGCAGTTAAAAAGCTATATTTGTTATAGTATAAAAAAAGACACCAGCGAGTAAATTTAAAACTAAATTATAGTGTTTGGACTCTTTTTACACAACTTTTTAAATAGGCAAATTATTTTTGGGTCTTATAGTTTTTTGTTTCTCTCCAACTAATGAATGTGTTGTGAAATCGAATATCATGAGAAAAAATGTTTGACTTAATTTTGAGTGTCCTGGGCCCCCTCTAGATGTCCCTCATTTTGACCCGCTTGTAGATGAGGTTCAAAATGTCTCTTTATGACAAAAACGTATATTAAACATTTCTTCAGTATAACATATACCAACATTAGGTGCCAATCCAAAGCTCCCTTTGTAATGTTTTTAACATAACAAAAAAGAGGTAACATTGGTTTTCTTAAATATATAATAATTGCAAAACCCAATTTAAAGATGATAAGTGATTAGTGCTGTATGAACAGCTTTATTGCATCCCTAGGCTTTGACCACAGCACCGGCCTACTATAAGTTAAGAGTCAATGAGCTATTAATTCTCTGATTATATAAGGCAGTAGTGGGTTAATTCACGCTCAGTAAATAATTGTCTACACAGTGAGTTCGCTTCAACACACTGGATTTCACACGTATTCAAAACTTCCAGCTTTGGTCAATTTTAATCAGAAATACACAGAATCAGGGAGTGATGAAACCAACTTATTATAAAAGCAGTCCAGTTAGGTAACAACTAATCACAAAGGTAACACCACCAACATTTGTTTAATTTCTATTTTACTAAATGTGGCTTTTTGCGTCTTTTAGATTCCTCCTAAATTCTCCTAAAGGTAGCATAAGATGATGTCTCTCGCATATTTAAACAAAACATTTCAGAAAACTTGACATACGAAAACAACTGACTTAATGTTAGTTTGCATATTGGGAAGTTGTATGGTGATATATTTATACTATAGTGAAAACAAATTACCCTATACACCTGTAGTCAAAGTCAGTCAAAGTCAACTTTATTGTCAATCTTTCGAAATACCGTTTCCCACAATCCCAAATACAAATATATATAAAAATATGTTTATCCTATACACAATCTACAGACACATGTGCACACATCACTTCAATATCTGTAGTGTGTCCCATTAACTTTCTGAATGAGTTAAACCACTGACATCTAGTAATAATCAATAAGCACTATTCCTACAGTAGTCTTTGCCACTAAACATCATATCCATAACAACGGAGCTGGATAATAACTGGACTACAGGTGAACTCTTCATTATCAGTGCATGTTAGCCCAGTGTAAGTGGCTGGAGGTGCAGAGGAGCCGCAGCTGTGTCTCCTCACCAGCTGCAGACTCTGTGCAGAAAGAGCCACCAGGTGTCGGGGATTTCACGCTCCTTCCCTCCTCCACTGGTTCCCACTGCAGCCTGCTGAACCGTCACCGGCTGGGATTAACACCGGCTGTTCCTCCAGCGCCACGGGCCTCAGCGCAGACACTTCACCGTCGACTGCCTCCTCGCACAGGACAGAACAAAGTACATTTGGATCTGTGTTAGGAAAATATCACTCATCACCGGCTTGAGCTTCAATATCAGGATCCATGTATTTATTATCTTTGCAAGAATGAAAGTAGTCCTTGTAGAGGAAACTTCTGTGTAGCTATGCAGTGGGAGTCACCGACTCAGGAAGGAGACACGGTAGGAGCAGTAGCTTTGATGTCAAACACATGATGGTTTATTTGGAGTTAACGGCCGGAGGATTCACATCACAAGTCCAAGAGCCAGAGGTTCTGACTTCACGGTAGAGTTGCCACGTCAATTCTGAAGAACTCTACCCCAGACCCATGTATTTAGCTAGTTCAGAGAGCATCATCAACATGCTGCATAACCAGATATAATGATAACACCTCTATCAGCTGACGCCAACAGGCAGGAACAGGGAGACAAAACACTGAGAGCACAGCAGCCAAGGTTACAGGTGCCTGTGCTCAGTCAGGACAGTTTGAACTGATACACTGGGTCAAAGTTATGGGCCTTGGAAAATATTCCACAACAGTCCTCACATACAGAGCATTTTGTACAACTAGTTCCTTAACAGTGTCCTTCACATGCTACTACTACTATTATTATTATACTACTACTACTACTACTACCACCACTACAACAACAACTACTACTAATACAACTACTACTACTACTACTACTACTACTACTACTACTACTACTACTACTACTACTACTACTACTACTACTACTACTACTACTACTACTACTACTACTACTACTACTACTACTACTACTACTACTACTACTACTACTACTACTACCACCACTACAACAACAACTACTACTAATACAACTACTACTACTACTACTACTAATACTACTAATACAACTACTACTACCACCACTACAACTACTACTAATACAACTACTGCTACTACTACTACAATTACTTACTACTACTACCACCACTACAACTACTACTAATACAACTACTACTACTACTACTACTACAATTACTTATACTACTACCACCACTACAACTACTACTACTGCTAATACTACTACAACTAATACAACTACAACTACGGCTACTACTACTACTACTAATACAACTACTGCTACTCCTACTACAATTACTACTAATACTACTACCACCACTACAACTACTACTAATACAACAACTACTACTACTACTACTACTACTACTACTACTACTACTACTACTACTACTACTACTACTGTACTACTAAAAATATCCCTGGTCCCCGGCTTGAGCTTTCAATCTCAGGATCCATGTATCTGTGATCCTCTCCAGAATGGAAGGAGTCATCACATACAGAGCATCAACTAGTTCCTGAACAGTGTCCTTCACATGCTGATATCCAAGAGAGGGAGTTACACAGTCACAAGATGGAGGAATAGAAAGCAGTATTCAATGTTTACTTCAGATTAGCTCCACGTCAGAAATGAGCATGCTTGATGTCTCTCTCCATAGAGGCTGAATCATCATGTTAATCACATAGCTATCATATGCCTCAAACAGTCCTGATGCTCTTCTAGGTAATCACACATCCTGTCATGAACACAGCTGCAGTTGGGATACCTTTGTTATCATGTTACTCTCATGTTGGAAGAGGACGTTCAGTATTTTCCCAACAATCTGTTTTCAAGTTTACTTTGAGTCACTTTGGTCACTGCTGTCAAGTCATAGAAACATCTTCCGAAACCATTGAATGAAACATAAGAAAGTCAAGGTATGAAATGATTGATTATGATGTAGCAATGCCCTAAAGCGTACCCTGCGTTATCATCTATTTTACTCTACAAAGGGACATTATTTACAAAATCAACATCCAGCTGCATTAAAAGAGACTTTAAACCAGCGATTGAGACGATAAACTCATCAGGAAAATGTGAAGTGAAGATTAGGCAAACACTTATACACTTATACAATCTGTCTTCTTTATGCAACCAGTGGAATCGCCACTTTGTTGGACATCAGTTTTTTATTAAGTCTTAAATTGAACATAAATTAGACTGGTATCGATTTTCTCATCTAATTCTTAACAGCAAAGTTAAATCTCCTTCAAATGTAGTTGGGGTTTGGTGACAGTGAGACAGAGCATCATTACCGTCTCCTAATTTTCCTTTACTACTTTGTAACCCCCTCCTGTGTTCATTATTTCCTTCTTCCTTCCTTCTTCTCCTCTGTCTACTCCATCCGATATCTAACCGTGAGTGTTTGAAGTCTTAACGCGTATGTAAACAGACAGGGGAGGTAATCACACACACACACACACACACACACACACACACACACACACACACACACACACACACACACACACACACACACACACACTGTTGATATTTTAAATTCAAATAAATACATAAGGCCACACACACACACACACACACACACACACACACACACACACACACACACACGCACACACAGTCTTCAGGCAGCCTGTATACTTGCAGTCTGCTAACAATTACAACAATTAGTGGTTGTACATTGCCAGCCAGCCACACTGCCTGTTTATAATGTGATCGAACACAAATGTCATAACAGAGAAGTTTTGAGACAAACAAGCTGCATTATCTGCATGATGGCTGAGAGTCAGGGCTGCGCTGAAGTATAGAAAAGAGAGAGCCTTCTGCACTGAATCTGCTGCATGTCAGCGAGCTCCACATTTCTTTGTTTGCACTGTTGAAATATTTATAAGCGGCGGTACACATCGGTTTACACGTGTCATATGAAGACATTTAATCTGAAGAGCTGAAACAGAAAAGGCTGAAAGAAGAATTCAGACCTTTCATTCAAGCCAAGAAAATCCACTATAAGTAATAATCCTACATGTAAAACCTTACTTACTACAATCGAAACAAATATATATATAATAAAGATATAATTTGGAGATGCATGAAAGGAAAGTACTCATTATTTGTACTTAAACAGTTCTTTAGTACATGTGATTACTTCCTACACCTGTAGGAAAAGCACAGGTGTGATTAATAATGTCTGATTATGGCACAGGAAATGTCAGATTCACCCACAGAATCATCCACAGCAAGTTCAATGTAGTATTTAACTTTGTAAAATTAAAAAAGATCCAGTTTAAGGTTAAAAGAGAGTGTGTGTGGCTGCTGTCTGGTGTCACATTCAGGTGTTTGGGCTGCAGCGGGACTCAGCAGGAGAGCAACTCTAACTGGATTAACTCAGGGAGGAGGAGAACTCAGGAGCGACTGAAACAAGGTTAGTGCGAGTGTGTGTGTCTGTATGTGTGTGTGTGAGAGAGAGAGACCACTAACACTAACACACCAGCATCCAGGATTAAAACCGGCCTCCAGAAACAGAGTCAAGGCTTTTCACAGCAGACATTTTGACATGTCACAGTGGGAACAGGAATCAAATAAAGAGTTAATTTAGCGGCGTCAGTGTCACGCTGTCAGGTGTCACTGCTGGGACACTTGAATGGAACAAAACCATTGTTAATGTTATTAGTAACACCTGACAAGTCAAAATGTCTGCTGTGAAAATCTGACATATTATTCTTTTTGTTCTCAGTAATCTTCAGGCTGGAATCTATAAGACTTCTTGTGATAAAACCACAGCACAAAACAACATTAAATCCAAAACAAATTATTAATTAAAGTATCAATATTTTTGTATTTGCATAGCATTTATTACGGTCCATGGGGCATTAACTACCTCCTATCGAACACATGGATTTAAAATAAGCTTATGACTGAATTAGGAGAGGTTTTTATTAATTATCTGTTTTCTAAAGCATTTTTGAAAATCTAACCCTGTGTGTTGACCTAGTGAGTTCTCAGGGTAGGCCAGGGTTAAGGTGTGACCTCCATAGAGACAGACACAGACACAAAATGTTACAGGTGTGTAGTCGGGATGAAAATGGAGGGCGAGTTTGAAGTAGGCAAGTTACCCTTCGCTCACATTACGCTGGTGTGGTCCCATCTCCAAATGATCTCTAAGAGTAGATACTTGCCTAAAATGTTTTGAAGAAGACAAGCTGATGGAGAAGGTGTAGATCCTTCCAGTGTCTCCTCCCCCTGTCTGTCCTCCTCCGTCTCTCCATCCCATCGTCTGTGTTCCTGGCAGCAGCCTCTCTCCTCGCTGGGACCGAAGCCTCCTCTGCAGACAGCGGCCCTA